>NC_056725.1:803044516-803344516 GCF_019279795.1 Protopterus annectens
TTCATTGCCTCCTTTCCAACATACACATCTGTAATTTTCACAAAGCCACAGAATCTGTAAACAGCTAAAATTTAACATTGATCTGCTTTTTTCTGCATGTGAATGCTGTCATGCTTAAATTCTGTGTTATAAAAGTACAAGTACTTCTATGTCATTAACAGAAAATGGGGGAGGAACATTAATGGGTACAATGGTACCTCAGCAATGGTCAGCCACAACGTATACCACTAATTCATCCTCATACAATAATGAACTCTCTACTATGGAAGACATTAAACACTAACCCTATGGTAATTAATTTTTCTGGATTTGAACTGGACAATGAGCAGTTAGCCATTTTGAATCTAGGCTTGAAGTTTGTGCCCACTGTTTTGTCATGCCTGTACATTTTAAAATGCATGTGTTTTGTTTGATTCATAAATTGCATTTAATTTGTTTTTTTTTTCTTCCAATAAGAATGTGGTTAGCAACGATATGAGTGAGGCTTTGAAATCTATCCAGAATATTTCAGATGATAGTGTAGAAGATAGTTTTTATTCTTGTGTGTCAAATATGACTGATGTGCCTGAAAAAAATAGATACTGTTTATTTAACACTTCTAATATCAAATGTAGAAGTTTTGTACCACCATTTAATAATGAAGATAATTCAACACTTTTCACCAATTTAATCATGAAGTGGAAAAAGCTTTTAAACAGTTCATAAGTCGAAAACATCTAATGCAATATAGTTTAACGAAAGCTGAACGTTGTGTCCTAAGAGACCCATGTGATAGATGTATAGTGGCTTTTAAACTTGCTGATAAAGGCAATAAAATTGTTGCTATGCTTTATAGACAGTATTTACAAATGTGTTTTGATATGTCTATGTATGCAGAAGCTTTGGCACAATACAAAGATTTATTGGACAAGGGGTTTAAATACGGCTATTTTACAAAAACAGGATGTAGAAAAAATATTTAATGTTGAAGGCTGCAGTATTTCTAGTTTCCACTGCTTACCAAAAGTAAATAAAAGGTTTTCTAATCTCCCTGGTCATCCTATTGTGTCAGCTCGTAATTATTATTATTTTTTTTACACAATATTGTACTTTTAGTACATGAATATCTGCTTCCGTTTGTTACTAAGTTTCCTTCTTATATTAGAGATGCTTCTAATTTTTTACTCAAAATATCACAGTAAGGTAGACCACTGGCATGTTTTGGATGACTCTGGATGTTAGAAGTTTGTATACCAGTATCAAACAAACTGATAGTATTCAGGCACTCCAATATTTCTTGGGTGAGAGTCCCCTTTCTAGTTATGTTATTGAATTATTACACTTCTGTCTTAATTTTTTTGTATTTGATGATGAGATTTACCACCAGGTTCAGGGCACAGCCATGGAGGTACCATTTGCCCTGATATATGCCAATCTACTGATGGCATTGTTTGAAACAGAATATCTATACAAATATGAATTTATGAGGAAAATGTGATATATTATTTTAGGTACATTGATTATTTGATTTTTCTTTGTTGGGATGGATATGACCAAGTAGCTAATGTTGTTGACTCTTTACAGATGGATAGGTTTACCTTGGCCTTTGATGATTTACAATGTGAGGAAGAGGTTGTGTATTTGGATGCAACATTGTAGGGTTGTAGTAATGGGGAAATCAGAACAAGTGTATATAGAAAATTTGAAGATGGTGGCCAGTATCTTCATGGAGATAGCTGCCATTCCCCTACTTAATTTCTTCTCTGCCTTATAGCAAGTACTTACACTTATGTAGACTACGTAATATTTTTTTTTTCTGAAGAGGCTAAGAGGACTGTTAGGATATTTGTTTCTAGGGGGTATGCTCAGACTTTAAAGTTTCCCTGTGAAAAGTTATGGGTGAACAAAAACAAGAGCACAGACGTTTTTCTCATGTTAATTTACCTATTCAGAATAGGCTACCCATTGTTGATGAAATAAGTAAAAGGAAAATATACTTTGTTACAACCATTTAGTGACAAGTTGATCCAACTTATTGGGTATTATTGGGACTTTTTATTGAGGAATTGTGAACTTTCCTCTATTTTGTACAAGTTTCCCCTTATTTCCTGTAAACGAGGTAGGAGTGTGGGTAACATGTTGGTACACAGTAGTTTTCAGTCCCCAACCCTGCCTATTCACAGACATCCTCCCTTACTTGGTACCTCTCACTGTGGTAGTTGCTCTATTTGTCAATTTACTCTTTCTTTAAAATTAATGATGTTAAATTTCAGCCTGAGGATAAGTTCTCTTGTCATAATGAGGGGATTATCCATGTCCTTAAATGTCCCTGCATCCTCTTATGACGATGAAAGTAAAAAAAGCCTTTAAACTTAGATTACAAGAACATAACATGGACATTAAGAAGCAAAGGCTTGACAATTTAAAATGCAAAGCAATAGGACTACGTCACCTGAGTCAGTGTTAAAGTTTTCAGTCTACTATCCTTAAACAGGTGATATGTGTGGGGAAAATGTATTACTTGAGTTATTATACAAGAAATCTACTAACATTTTAAAGTATGGCATTTTAATTCCTTTAGGTTTGAATAGTGAATGCAATTGGAAGTATTCAATTTGAGAATTGTTTTATTGACCATGTACTTTGTCATATATATATATATATATATATATATATATATATATATATATATATATATATATATCTATCTATATATATAGATATATATATATATATATATATATAGTCTATATTATCTTTCTACTTTATTCCTTGAAGGCTTGTGTGCCCAGGTGCTACAGTTTTATTAAAACTTATCACTAGCCAGTGGTTTGTTGTTTTTTTAAATTTAACACTACTCTGCTTTTTTCTGCATGTGAATGCTGTCATGTTTGAATTCTGTGTTATAGAAGTATAAATACTTCTACGCCATATCATTTAAACATCATGTATCCCTTTTCCACATCACCTGTCCTTGTGCAGCTCACTCTGGTAGCATGATCAGGATAATCTAGACTGCCCGATCACCAGCAAAAGTCTTCAGCTCCTCTTGGGGGAAGCCATGGCATCTTCATACCAGCTGACAGATATAACCTCTTCAATGTCTCCATGGTCTGATCTGGGGCCTCCTCCCAGTGAACCATGCCTACCATACCTCCCATGGGAGGTACTCAGGAAATATTCTTTAGAAAAATTGCCTAGACCACCTCTATTAACTCATGAGATCTCCCTAGATTGTTAGGTTCCTCACTCTGTCACAGAAAGTAAACCCAGCAAATGTGCAAAGCAATGTCATTTTTGCTGCTTACATCTGTGATCTCAAAATTGTCTCACTACCAAAGGATTAGGACTCTAGGTGAGAAAAAGAAGCACTGATGGTCAAATTCAGAGCTGCATCCTGCAGTATGCTTTCCACTGCATTTAACTGCTTGTTAACCTTCTAATTCCCATTCATCTTCTCTCAGGAAGAAGACAAACCCCTAAGAAACAAAGTCCTCCATCTGAGGCAATATTCCTCACCCTGCCTGCAGAAAACAATCCACTTTATTCCACAATAGAAGCATGGCCACTGATCTGGAAGTGCTGAACACCATCCCAACTACTACAAACACACCACAGCAAAATACATTAATGAACACAAAGTCATTTACTTGATGGTAAGAGGGCATTACCATGTACAAACAGCAAATATGTACTCCTCATATTCCCTAAATGAACAGTCTAGCCACTTGTGCACTCCTTAATATCTTGTACAAACCCAAAGTCCACCATCAGCACATTCAATTTAATGCCAAAACTGCAAACACAACCCTAGTTTCTCAAACAAGTGATATGAATGGATTGCAACAGTGGCCCTTGGACCCTATACTGCTGCAACTCCTCCAGACAGAGGTTTGCAAGTGCATCCTTGTAAATACATTCCCTAGGTCCAAAAATATATGTAGTCAGAAATGTTAAACTCCTATGACCCCCTACAGTATCTCTGCAAGGGTAGAGTTTTTGTTGCACTTTTATTTGGCCAGAAAGCAATCTGTATTACTCCACCTCAATCAAATGCTCATCTACTAGATAATCTCTCCTTTCCATAACCCTGACATAGGCCTTTACTCAGGTAGGTGGACAATTTTGACTCTTCTATAATTGGATCATACCCATCCTGTCCCAGTTTTTGAAAACTGTAGCTATTATCTCAGTCTGTCAATCTAGTGGTGCTGTCCCAGTTGTATGTGCAACACCAAAAAGGCATATCAACCATGCCACCCCAACATTTGTTTACTGGGACAGTCTGTCTAGGCCTAAAGGACCATCTTTCAGTGGAGGCCCAGGGAGAAAAGCTCAAGTGCAATAATGCAAATTACAGTTCCACTGATAAGTCACCAGGCAGTACAAGGTGAATAAAGGATAAATTATACTAAGTGTATAAAGAAGCAGACGTGACTTAAAATACTATAACAGAATATGTTATAAGAGAATCTTATGTGCAAAAACACAAGTTTGGGAACAACAGAGATACAACTGAAACTGTGATGACGACAAATATTTAGTAGTTGGGAAAAGTTTCATCATCTTTACAGTTGTAGGAAAAGTACAGTTTTGTACCTACCACAAATGTAGTTGTTCGAGTGTTCACACTGCTGCAGTCATCACAATTGGGTTATCCTGCCGTCAGGCGGTTCCGCAGTCGGCCAGAGTTCCAAAGTCTTGGTCCAGCATCGGTTGCTGTCGCTTCTTCCCTGAAGTCAGCACGCCAGGGGTATATAATATGCATCCGACGCCATTTTCTTCAGTTTTTCTTGCCCCAGATGTCGGGTGCCCCCAAGTGGGTAGGCAATACATAATACATATTGCTAATAAAAAATATACATATAAAATAAAAACAATACCTTCAGTTACCAGCAAATACACCCCAAAGGTTGTATAGGATAGAAGGGTATAGATAAGTCCAGCTAGTTCAGAGGGGATGGAGGGAGGGTAACCTGGACTGCAGCAGTGTGAACACTTGAACATCTACATTTATGGTAGGTACAAAACTGTACTATGTTCATCGTATTACACTGCTGCAGTCATCACACTTGGGTTGAATCCCAAAGCTAAGTTTGGGTGGCTGGTCTATAAAAAATTAGGATTGGCTAAGAGGCCCTGCAGAACTGCAGTGGCAAAACCTGCTCTGGATTTAGAGTAAAGAGGCAGGTGGTAATGCTTGGTGAAGGTGTGCACTGAACTCCAAGTTGCAGCCTCCAAAATTTCCTTGGTAGGTACTCCTCTGAGAAAGGCTGTTGAAGTGGCTGTTGCCCTGGTGGAATGAGGACTAATGTTATTAGGGACTGATTTTCGATGCTGTGTGTAGCAGTACCGAATACAGTGTCCTATCCATTTGGATATAGTCTGCTTTGAGATAGCCTTGTCTTGTGATCCTGCAGCATATGCTACAAACAGTTGATCAGTTTTCCTGAAAGCTTTTGTTTTGTCCAAGTAGAAGAGTAGCTGCCTGTGTATGTCCAAAGAATGCAGAAGTTTCTCCCCTTTATTTTGGGGGTTTGGATAAAAAGTAGGCAAATGGATGGTTTGGTTAAGAGCCACACTAGATACCACCTTTGGCATGAAGGAAGGGTTTGTCCTTAAAGATACCCTGCCCTGATGAAAAATTATAAAAGGTTCCACTGCCATTAATGCCTGTAGCTCTGAGACTCTTCGTGCTGAAGTTACTGCCAGGAGCAGATCTGTTTTCCATGACAAAAATTTTAGATCGGCTGTATTGGCTGGCTCAAAAGGTGATAGGGTCAGTTTTTCCAAAACGAAATTGAGGTCTCAAGTTGGTGGTGGTACTCTCCGGGGCAGTCTTATGTTTTAGAGATACTGCTTTAGCAAGGGATGAGAGAATAAAGGAGGATCCGTGTTGTAATGTGCAGAAATGGCACAGGCGTGAATCTTAACTGATGAAAAGGATAGGCCTCTGTCCAGCATCTCAGTTAAGTATTGTAAAATCTGAGGAATGTTTGGAACAAGAGGGTCAAGGCTGTGAGCTTGGTTCCTGGTGCAGAATATCTTCCATTTTTATGAGTAAGCTTTCCTGGTGCTACGCCTCCTGGCCTCCAAAATGACATCCATAACAGCTTTAGAGAGAGGTGTTGCCTGTTTGACTAAAGTATCTGCCATGCAGCCAGATTTAGGGTTTTGAGCTGACCGTGCAGGATCTGATTGTTTTGTTGAGTCAGAAGGTGTGGAGTTTGGGGCAAAATCCATGGTGGGCCCCGAGCCAAGTTCCTTAAGATAGGGTACCAGTGCTGGCGTGGCCAGTCTGGAGCAATCAGGATCATCTGTGGTTTTTCTTGTCTGGCTTTTAGGAGTACCTTTGAAAGGAGAGGCAGTGGTGGGAAGGCAAAGACTTTTAGGTTTTTCCAGCTGAACAGAAGAGCATCCACTTTCCATGCTTGTTTGTTGCAAGTCCTTGTGCAGAATTTTTGTAGTTGGCAATTCAGAGGGGAGGCAAAAAGATCTATGTCTGGGCATCCCCATTTTTGTGTTATCATGCTGAAGATTTGTGGATTCAATTTCCATTCGTGAGGGTCCATGATATTTCTGCTTAGGTCGTCTGCCAGAGTATTTTTCTTTCCTGGCAGGAATTGTGCTTGCAGGTTAACTTGGTACGTTAGAGCTGTGTTCCACAAGGTCATGGCTTGCCTGCATAGGGGGTAAGAATGAGTGCCCCCTTGTTTGTTTATGTACCACATAACTGTGGTGTTGTCTGTCTAGTAATAGTTGTCCTGGATGTAGAAGGTCCTTGAAAGCCATTAGGGCATTTTGAACAGCCAACATCTCTTTTTGATTGAATGTGAAGACGCAACTTGTCTGTGGTCCACTTGCACTGAATGCATTTTCCTGCCATGTGTACTCCCCAGGCATAATCTGAAGCATCTGTTAGAGTTTGCCTGGCTGTGGGTTGGGTAAAAGGCTGACCCTTGTTTAGGTGACATGCCTGTGCCCACCATCGAAACTCCTGTTGTAGGCAGGGAATTATTGAAATTACTGCTTCTAGACTGTGAGAATGTTGAGTCCAAACACTTTATAGGTACCATTGTAATTTCCTCATATGCAGTCTGGCATATGGTATCAGTAAGTATGCAGGATGCCATGAATTTTTCTTGCAGGGAGATGGGACGTTTTTGCCAGTAGTTGAAAATATTGAGTTAGTTGCACTTGTTTGTCTGGCATGAGGTAAGCCATCTGGGCCGTTGTATTTAAGCTGGCACCCAGGAATGTAATCTGCTGTGAGGGCACAAGTTTTGACTTCTTTTCGTTTACTGTGTACCCTAGAGAAATTAGCAACTTTTTCAGAAACGTCAGATGCTGTAGAAGAATGTCCTTTGTCTCTGCTTGAGTGAGGCAGTCATCCAGGTATGGATATATTTGAATTCCTTTTTGTCTGCAAAATGCAATTACTGGTGCCAGGCACTTTGTGAAGACCCTGGCCACAGTAGATAAGCCAAAGGGCAGTGCAGAGAATTGGAAGTGCATTGTACCAGCTTTGAATCGGAGGCATCTTCTGCAATTTTGTCTGATAGGGACATGCAGGTATGCCTCTGAGATCCAGAGTAACAAGCCAAGCCTTCTTGCCCAGCATGGGTAGAAGCTGCTGTAATGTCAACATTTTGAATTTCAGAATAATCAGGTAAGTATTCAGAACTGAAAGGTCCAGTATAGGCCTCCAGGCTTTGTCCTTTCTGGGGACCAGGAAGAGTCTTGAGTAAAATCATTGTCCTTGTTCCTGCTGTGGTATTTTTTGTATAGCTCTCATGTCCATGAGGGCTGATATTTGTTTTTGTGCCTCTGCCCATTGATTTTGTGGCAGGTCTGGCATTCCTTTTAGCTTTGGTAAAGTATGGAAGTGTAATCTGTAACCTTGAGACACAATATCCTGGACCCATTTGTCTTGGGTGATTGTTTGCCAGTTTTGAGAAAAAAGTGCTAGTTTTCCCCCCTAAGGGGGCTTCCAGAAGGGACGTGCTTGGCGTATGCAAAGGAAAGTCATTGTGACTGTTTCCTTTAAGGTTGAGACTTGTCCTCACCTCCTTTTGGGGTTGAGATGCCCCACTGTTGTTGTCTGTTTGAGCCTTGGGGTTGAGATCTGCCTCTTGGGCGGCTGTATCTGCCTCTCTGTGGCCTGTCTGACACTGGAAAGGACCAATTTTTTGTTGGCCAATTTCTGCTAAACCGTGGTGGCTGTACCTGTAAGAAATCCTTGACTGTTTGCATAGATTTAGCTTTATCCTCCATTTTCTTTTTAACACCTCTTTTGCCTTAACACCAAACAAGGTATCATGTTGTAAAGGAGCATCCAATAACTCTGCCTTAACGTGATCAGGTAAACTCTTGTTCTTTTAACCAAGCATGTCTTCGAATAACAGAACCTGTAACTGTGGCTCTACAAGAGGCCTCTAAAGAATCAAAATCACATTGCAGAGTATATGTTTTCCCACCTGTTCAACTGCATGCAATAAATCCTGCATTTCTTTACAATCAGGAGCTTCTGAGCTAGCAAGCATTTTCTGTTTTAACTGAGCCATTAAATATTGTTGGTACTTAAGCATTTGAAATTGGCAATTTAAAGATCTTACTGCTAAAGTTGCAGACGTGTATACTTTTTCTTCCCCCATCTATCCAAAGCTCTGGAATCTCTGTCAGAGGGTACTGGATTTTATGCAATGGAAGCCTTAACCCCTTTTGGACCCTGGGAAATAGTTTCTGGATCAGCAGAAGGGTTTTTGTAAAGAAACGTGTGAGAGTCAGGGACTCTATAATACCTATCTGGCTTGGCTGGAGCAGGGGGCAGAGAGTCAGGAGATAAGCTGGATTCAGAGAACACATCATCCACAATGTCTAGCACAGGCAGAATAGCCAGGGTCCTGTGCTGAGGCAATAAGAGGAAATCCCTGAGCCTTTTCTTGGATTCTGAGTATTCCTGACTTTCCCAATGGAAATGTTCCCTCATGGTATGTAAAGTTTCCCCAAAAAAGTAATCCTCAGGAGGAGAGGCTGAATGGATAGATTCCTCAGCATCAGAGTCCTCATAGGGGGGTACAGAGTATCCCTGGTCTGAAGAGGAATCAGAGGAAATGGAAACCTGATCAGAGGAGTCAGTCTGTATCCTGCCTAGGCCTTTTCTCAGGAGGGGGATGGGAACCCCTGATTAGAGTAATGAGGTCTTCGGCCATTTTAAGCATCTGTTTCTTAGGCATGGAGGACTGTCCAGGAGAATGATGTACTTGTTTCTTTGTCTTTAATGGTACCTTTGCCTTGGCTGTTGTTTTAATGGTAAGTTGTGAAGGTCTGAAAACACCCTCAGAAGCCGGTGCCAGCTCAGCGGCTCCAGACCCATCTGAGGAAATAGTTTCTGTAGGCCCAATACCTTGAGTTCCCAGAGGCCTAGATGTCTCCACGTGGAAGTCGGAAGCGGCCTGTGGCTCTGAGGTAGTGGGTGTCAGGGGTTCCGAAAGCGCCTCACTGAGAACCGGCGACTGGCCTAGAAGAGGTTTCGGTTTTGGACCTCGGATGTCTGTCTTTATCCTTGTCTTTGCGTTTTTTCGTTATTGATGTCGTCAGCTGATCCGACGGCATGATATAATTGAACCTTCGGCCAAAGTAGTGTAAAGCAAAATCAAAACGTCTCTTTATAGTGCGTTTGTTGAACCTAGCACAAAACCGACAACTAGTGACGTTGTGATCAGGGCCTAGGCATGGAATACAGTAAGAGTGGAAGTCCTTATGAGGTATTTGCTTCCCACAAGAAATACAACTACTAACTTTTTCTGACATCGGTCTGAGGCAAGAAAAAGGTTTCCCCAAAGGGGTACTTAGCTTTATTGAAGACTTCGGATCTGAAATTCGACTTCGAAAATCTCAGGAGTCAGCTGACTGGCACTTGTGAACTGCTTCTGCTTCGGGCACCGCATGGCAAGAAAGACTGAAGAAAATGGCGTTGGATGCATATTATATACCCCTGGCGCACTGACGTCAGGGAAGAAGCGACAGCAACCGACGCCAGACCAAGACTTTGGAACTCTGGCCGACTGCGAAACCGCATGACAGCAGGATAACCCAAGTGTGATGACTGCAGCAGTGTAACACGATGAACATCTTCAAAGTCTTTTGGGAGTAACTGCTATTGTGTTTGAAGCACTGGTAGAAAACAAGAGGCAGAGAAATGTTAGTGGGTTACATAGTCAGATGACTAATAACAGGTTACGAAAGAGAAGTAGTAAATAGAAGAATACAGCTGAAGAGATAGATTGTTGGTGCATTGTATGAACAGGGGTGATGTATAAATTCCCAAATGGTAGTAAGAGTAGGAAAGTTGACAGAGAAAAGACTGGAGGAGAACAGAGAAATGTGAGAAAATACAGGGTAGGGGAGAGAAAAGGGCCACTGAAATGTGGGGAGAAAAGTAAGACAGTAAGGGTGAGTGGTGAAAAAAGGAAGAAGACAGTAAGGGTGAGTGGTGAAAAAAGGAACAGTGAAGTATGGTAGGGTGTACAGGATGTTTCTTGTGGGAAAATGAGCTTGAGAAGACCAGAGGTGAGTAAATGAATGTGAAATGCAGAATTAAACTTTATTACTAATCTTAAGTGTGTGTGGAGGTAGTCTGAACATTTTGGCTATTTGGTTGGGTAGGACCATGACCATGTAGTTAGGAGAAGCTGTTTTAGCTGGGTTTTTTTTAAATGATTTTAGGTTGTCAACTTGTTTCAAGGATAGAGGAATTAAGTTCCATGCTTCTGAAACACAGTAGGAGAAAAGTAAATTACATACTGAATTACATGATTTAGAAATGGCAAGAAGAGATTTGTCACCAGATCTAAGTTTAGTGTTTGGGGAGCAGGACTGGATAACAGATTGTAGAGCAGGACAGACTTTTGGTTGGTATATAACTTTGAGGGTTACTAACAGCTGCAACATGGTTAGGTAATGTGAGAGCTGTAACCAGTTCAACGGTTTTAGTGAGACTGGTTTGTTTCAAAGTGATAGTAGGCTGCAAATTTAGCAACTTTGTTATAGCAATGTTCCATTAAGTGGCTTGAAGTCTGGTGAAAACTGGGGCGGTAGGAGGTATATATTAAGGATGGGAGTAAGAATGCTGTAGCTATGTGCTTCCTTGCTGTGTCAGTAAGGTAACATTTGACTCTGTATAGGAAGCCAAGTTTTTGATTTTTTTTTTTTTTTTTACAGTTTGGAGTATGTCCTGGTCAAATTTCATTTTGTCATCTACTGTGACTCACAGAAGTTTAGAACACTGGTATTACTGGCTGCGTATATGGTAAAGAGGGATTTTTCGAAAGAGATGTTTAAGGACAACCAAGATTAATTTGGTGCTTTTGGGATTTAGAAGTAGCTGTGATTTGTTTAGCTGTGTTGCAACAGATAAGGATAGTTGTGTCACTTCTTGTCATTCTGTGAGGTCTTCCCTGCTGATAACAGCAGAGTCATCTGCATACTGAATTAAGGTGGCATGTTTTGTAGCTGTCTGAAGGTCAATTGTGGTCCAAGAACTGATCACTGGGGACTCCTAATGACAAAGGTAAAAAGGATGAGAATTCCTCTTATTTTCACTGTCTGAGGCCTATTTGGCAGGCAACTCTGAAACCAGAGATGAAGATATGCCAAGTCAGGAGAGTTTCAGTAGAAGTGTTTGACGCGACATTGAGAAAAGCTTTTGACGGATCAAGGAAAAGTTAGGAAACAAGTTTATCAGTATTTCTGCCACTATGTGCTGTATTTGTAAACTCAGTAAAACAATAGTGGTACTGTGGTTAGGAAGGAAACTGTGCTAAGTAGGTGTCTCCAACAATCCCAAACACCTTCTGCTTTTTTGGAAAGATACTTGGGAGCATCATTACAATCTCCTAATCTAGAGGTATTGTTTTAGCCACCAATGTAACACAGAAGACAAAGTTAACCATGATACCCCAACAATGTCTAATACCTTCACAGCATTTAAAGCCAGATCTTATCTACTTCTACATCCTAGCCATAGTGTAATGTCTTACTCAATGTAATAATCTCAGCTAGACAAATTAATCCAATCTCATCAGTCTGCCTCTAGTGATGCCTTATCAGAGGAAAGCAAGCTTAAGACAATAAGGGGTTCTTCAAAGCGTTTTCTACTTCTCAGTAACATCTTCAGTCATAGGTTCATAGGAGGTTACTAGGCTACTGACTCAAGGGTCTTTACAAGTCTAGCCGTTTAAACCCAATACAATACTACAGAAAAGATATAGCTAATCCCCCAGTTTTTTTTTTCCTTAGCAACGGCTGCCTGTATCCAGGAGGGGCAGAGGAGCAATCCCTGGCAGAAATTTACTGCTTCCCATCCACTCATCCAGGCAACGCTAAAACAGGGTCATAGAGGTGCTCTGTTTGATATGAACTGGAAGCCTATTCCAGATGATTGGCAACGTCTGGGACATTGTCTCTTCAGCAGGTCCCATCTATGTCGCAAGCTAGAATAATGTCTCTGCAGTGGACGACTAGTCTCATTTGACTTGCAAATGTACAGCACTTCCATTAGGTTTGGGTCAGAGATTGCTCTGTAACCTAGGCATACATACGTCTCCTCTAAGCAGTCTGTACGCTACCGAGTACAGTGAAAATGACTTCAGTCTGTCCATGTAAGACGTATTGAAGACCCTGAATTTTCTTAATTAAAAATCTCTGAGGTCTCTCAAGTTGCTGCAGCTGATGAGATACACACCAACAGGAACACTGTACTAAATTATAGGCCTGATAAGGGATGAGTACAGGGGAGTTTTAACCTCTTTCACTCTTGAGGCAATGCCTTTGTCAATCAGGTGTGCAACACAGAATGCCTTCCTCACCACAGTAGACATATGGTGGTCAAAGTTAAGGTCAAATTCACCTTGCGTTTCCAAGTCTCTCACTACTGAGTTGTTACTTAGGGTAGTATTACTTATTGGATAGTCAGCAGAGACGTTGTCATTTCTGAAGGGAATGATGATGCATTTTTTGCATTTATTTTAAGTCTGTGGCTTTGGCACCAATCACTGGTTTGTGTAAGTCCCTCTTGAAGTACACTGACATCATTACTGGATTCAATGATTGCATCTAATCTTCAGTCATCAGCAAACTTGGTCAGCCACAGCCCCTCCATTTTTGTCTGAACTTCTGAGAAGTACTTTCCCAAACAAAAGGGGACTCTGCACTGACCCTTTTGGAACCCTCACTGGTGACAGGACTGCTGGCTGAGGTGAAGACTCCTACTCTGACCGACTTTGATCAGTCAGCGAGCCAGTTTGCAACCCACCTGACAACATAGGCGTTGACATTCAACTGGGTAAGTTTGTCACTGATGCCAGAATGTGGGATTGTGTCAAAGGCTTTGGCCAAGTCAAGATAGGCTGCTTGCATAGATCGGCCATCGTCTACGGCTCTGATCACATTTCCAAAGTCCACTAGATTTAACAGACATGACCTGCCCTTGACAAAACTGAACTGGGTTTGATCAACGGTTTGGTGGTCACCTATATCCTTATTTATGAGTCCCACATTGATTCGTTCCAAGGCCTTACAAATGAGACTGGTTAAGCTTATGGGTCTACAGTTTCCCAGGTCTGTTGATACACCACCTGGGTGAAGGGGTATAATGGATGCGGTTTGCCATTCAGCGGAGACAAAACAAGTATGCCTGTCTACTGGATGTGACTGAATAAGGTGCCTAATTGAGCTACTAACTCATGTTTTATAATACTTAGAATGCAGCCCAAGATGCCATCTGATCCCGTTAAGACCGTGTTTTCGACTTGGGGAAGAGTATTGATGACTCTTGAGCTTTGGAGATTCAGGGTGGAGGAGATGACGGAATAGTTGTGATATGAATGGGGGTGGGGTGGGGGGTTTGAAGTTTTAGCTAAAATTGTCTTCTAGCAGGTTAGCTATTTTCACAAGCTCAGTGTGAGTGACACCATCCACAGCTAGTTCAGCACACATCTGGGTCCTAACGTTTTGGTTTCGAATATAGCTGAAGAATGCCTTACGGTTATCTTTAGCTACGGTTGCTAAATTTTTCTTAAAATTGCCCCTTGAAGATTTTATAAGTTGTCTAATTTGCTTATTTTGGCTGAGGAGGGTACTCTTCCAGTGCTGGGACCTCACTTTTATATTCATAGACAACAGTTTTTTTCTGATTACTGTACACTCTGTTAATGCTAGTTGTCCTCCAGGGTGACTTGTTTTTTTTCTTAGGGATCTTGCTTTCATCCTATCAGGCACTGCTGTGTCTACACATTTGTACAAATGTTTGTACAGGGCATCAGTGTATACTTTAGTATAGCTGTCAATGCCATCTGTGGGAACCAGAGCTTAGAAGTAATTTATACCATCCCTTAGGAGGGTACAGTTTGCTATGGTGAAGTTTTTTTAACCTGACTTCTCCTTAGATGGGTTCTGGTGTTATTGCTACTTCAAATGTGACTGATTCATGATTGGATTTAACCCGTGAGGGCCACTTGGAGTGTTGCAACGGTCATTCATATTGGTGAGGACCAGGTCGAGAATATTTGAGCCCCTTCTGAGGTTTTGTACTATTTGTTCCATAGCATTTGAGTTAAAGTCCAGGAACTTTTGTGCGAGTATGTTTGGGCTCGTACAAGTTTCTCATTTGATGGAGGAATAGCTGAAATTGGTATACCATCATATGTTTGAAAGCACATTTCAGAATGTGCTTAAATGCGAACGGTTTAGCCGAATTCTGTCACGTCGACTTCCCTAAAAGTCATAAAAATATTAAATTTCGACATTTTCTATCGCTTCACCACCGAAACGTGTGCTACCATAGGTCAAAAAGGGGGCAAGGTTTTGTAATTAGGCACTTCGGTTTTCGCGATTTTTGAATTTCATGGTTTGCAGTTCGCAGCAACAGTGCCGAAGATGTGGCTGTCGAACTTATGAAGGTATACTGTTGAAATCACCCATGACTAGAGTGTTGGGCTGCATTTGGATTGACTCAGGTAGGTCCACACAAGACCTGTGGGCATCTTGGTTCATGGAAGGGGACCTGCAGCTAACCATGACATGGATGGGGGGGGGGGGTCTTCCCCACTGTGATTAGAACTTGGAGTAACTCCATAGAGTTATCTTGTATAACCAGTCTAAAGGCGCATTTATCATTGATGAAGATAAATACTCCTCCACCTTTGGTTCTCACACATTCATTTTGCGGTCTAAAGGCGTAGAAGGCATTGTAGCCTTGCAAGGCTGGGGTACTCTGTGCAGCCTTGAACCAGGTTTTGGTGACTGCACAGTCGTCAACACCTCACATGGAGAAGTGTGCTTCCAGAAAGTGGTCAGCACTGCTCCAGACATGCTGATAACATCCCACTCCCACCCTCCACAAGACATCTGACAATTTATCAGAACCTTTAAACGGACATTTTATAGTAAATTTCCATGACCTTGCATAACTCACTCCACTAACAAGCCTTTACTTCAAACTGCTACAACTGTGACCTTCCAGGCTTAATGGACACTTGTCAGTCATTGAGATTTCTTTGACAGCACTGCATAGTTTTCTTCTTTAACTTAACTGCTTCCCGTCACTGCTGTTATCCAAGGTCTAGACTTGCCAACATGACAAGCACTAACCAGCTTTCTGCCACCTTAACTAATGAAATTTAAAAAAAAAAACAGGACTCAGGAACAGCAAGGTACAAGTAAAACTTTTTATTGTATACAAACTAAGTGCTTTCACAGAGAACCTGCTTCGTCATATGTATCACATTGTTCATTTCAGCTCAATTGAATACAAAGTGCAACACCCACCAACCAATCAATGATTGGAAAGCATTTAAAAAGATACTAACTTGCAATAATAAAACATCATGAATATATATAAAACATTCATCTCATAAGTACATTCAAATTAACATTGAACTATATGCATCTATATAATATACATTATTCTTAAAATACTTATTCATATAAAAACTACCTAAACAATGCTATAGCTTTTAACATAGGCTTTAGGGGGACTTTGTCATTTAAACCATGTCCACAGTTCCCCTTAAACGTACTATATACTTTGCTTCTAACAGTTCTAGAATATTCCTGACATCTCCCCCCTCTAATGTTCTCATATACTCTCCCAATAACCCTAAAATTAAAAGGGTTAACTATCGATATGTCGAAGGTCAGAATAATTTTCTGACCCACATATCAAAAGTAAACCTCAAAATTTATACTATAGAACAAGTTAAAATGTTGAATCAGCTGAACAAATTCAGCTGATTCAACATTGTTTTCGAAAACATCAGCTGATGTTAGCTACAGGCGTTCACTTTATGTGACCTCCTATAAATATCATCATGTTTTTGCAGGGGGGCAAGCTCCCCTGCACCCCCCACACCCCCTGCTAACTGTATATTCCAACTCCGAGATCACACTACAGTGAGGAAAGGGATGAATTTCCCTAAGCGCACTTTACCGCGATCTCTATACAATTCTTCGAATGTTTATATTAGCGAATGCACACTGCATTTGCTAATATAAACTTTCAAACATTGAGATGTTCACCCAGATGAAACTTGGAACATCTGTAGTTTGAAGTTTTCATATGGGTACACCTTAACTCGACATTTTAATAATAAACCATTTAAAAGTGTGTGTAACATCCATCTCAACAACATGTTTAGCTAGGGCATTTGAAATACTACCTTTGCTTATGTGATACATGTGCTCCTTTATTCTGTCCCTTAAACTCCGTCTGTCTTACCTATGTAAAACTTCTGACATTTCAAGCAACAGGCCAAGTACACTACGTGTCATTTCACAATTAGCATGAACATTAAAAATTAAGGTTTTCTTTTGATCTGGATGTATAAATGTGTCAGTGCTATCTATATATTTACACACAGGGCACTTGCCACATGGTTTAGTAGAGTATTTATTTTTAGGACTTACTTTAGCTTTAGAATAGCATAACTGCCTTTTCAATGCCTTCATGTTCTTAAACAAGAATTTAGGCTGCGGGTCAACTATTTCTTTAATTTCTTCATCCATTGTTAATATATGCCAGTATTTTCTAATAACATTGGTATAAACAAGAACATTATTAGAGTAGTTCATAGGTATTTCAGTTTCCTTCCCTTACCTTCATCTGTCCCTCTCTCATTACTAACATTTTCAGAAAAATAGGGCCTCGCTTTGCTGTCTCTTAATTGTGTGACATTCACTAAAGCCTCTTCAACTTCATGGTCCCTATAACCTCTTTTGGTAAAGGACTTTCTAAGAGCCTTAGTTTGATCTAAAAAAAACTTGGTCATTAACATTTAGTCTAGATGTCCTAAAGGCTTGACTCATGACATTTCTGAAAACTTATGAGGTATGCACACTCTCTCGACGTAGCGGTGATTACAATGACATGGTTTCTTATACAATTTCGTTGTAAAACTTCCTACATTGTCTACTGCAATTTCTACATCCAAAAAAAAATTATTTTCTCTTTAGATATTACAGAAGAGAAGCATAAAAAGTGGTAGTTGTGGAGATGTACTTTTCAAACTCTTGAAACTTCTCAATGGACCCTTCCCATAAGAGAAATACATCATTCACAAATCTACGATAAAACAACGCATTATTATATGGACCTTTAAATACGTATTCATGTTCCCAAACTGACATAACGCTATTGATGTAGCTACTGACACAAGACGTGCCCATAGCTACGCCGTTTTTCTGCCAGTAGAATCCATCTTTGAAGACAAATACATTACTCTGAAGAATACATTTCAAACGAACAGACAGCATCTCAACCTTGTCATCCAAAAAATCTACACTTTTCCTTAAAAACTGTTTGAAACAATGACACTACATCTAAAGTAGCAAACATATCTCTTACAACTGTTGATGTCCTTGTATAAGCAAATATAAATCATTTAAAAAATGTTTAGTGTCCTTTAAGACATTTGTCCAAATGTAATAAGGGTCTAAGAATCTTCTCTATGTAAATAGACATGGGTTCTGTACTCCAATTGTGACCAGCAATAATTGGTCACATTGGAGGGTGTTCAAGATTTTTATGGAGTTTGCATGGCAGGCATTGTATTATAGGAATCAATGGATGTGTAACTGTGAAATAATCAAACATGAATTTATCAGTGGATTTCTTACTCAAAAGTTACTTTAAAAAACATGAAATACTATTAGTCACACATTCTATCCGTCTTGTATATACTTGGGCATAACAGTCATTATTAGTAAAGAATAGTTGTGTAAAATCTTACCTAACCATAGATGTCCTTCTCTTCCATGTTGCAGTATTCTTCGTGTGGGATTTTCAGCCTCAGGTGACCCGTACATCGGCTTCTATACAAAAGCTTCACCTTGGCTGTTGCGTGGGACGTCACACGTAGGGCCATAAACCAAGGACCTTAAATGTGACATCTGCACGCACAGACCTCAGAACTTAAAAGCCCAGCTGGAGTACAGTAGCCTGTGATGTCAGAGGGTCAAGGAGCCATTATGTGGTTAAATTGGTCATAGGGTAGGGGTATAACCCCCAAGACAGATCAGTAAAGAGTGAGAGAAAGGATAAGGGGGTTAGGTGGGTGGGAAGGAATACTGCAACATGGAAGAGAAGGACATCTATGGTTATGGTAAGATTTTACACAACCAGTCTATGTCCTTCTATTCCTGTGTTGCAGTATTCTTGGTGTGAGAAAGTATCACAGCTTAGTTGGAAGGGAGGGAGGAGGTAGAAGAGGCCGATTCCACAAAACCCTGCAGGATTGCTCTAGCAAATCCTGCACATGCTCTGGAGACATTGTCTAACTTGTAGTATTTGGTGAAAGTGTGAATGGTGGACCATGTAGCTGCTTCTAATATGGAAGCAGTGTCCAGGCCTTTTAAGAAGGCTTTGGAGGCTGCCACTGCCCTGGTGGAGTGAACTTTAACTCCCTGTGGGAGTTTTTTTGCCTTGGAGTGAAAAACATAGGCAAACAGCTTTTCTAATCCAACATGCAATGGTTTGTTTGGAGACTGCCTGGCTCAGGGCCCTGGAGTGGAAGGAAACAAAGAGCTGATTGGATTTTCTTATGTATTTTGTTTTGTCTAGGTAAAATCTTAGCTGTCTGTACACATCTAGGGAGTGGAGTATTCTCTCACTTGCATTGGTAGGAGAGGGGTAGAAGGTGGGTAGATGAACAGATTGGTTCAAGGACAGATCATTGACGACTTTTGGCATAAAGGAATGGTTAGTTCTTAGTGTTACCCTGTCCTTGTGGAAGGTAGTGTATGGAGGGCATGCCATTAGGGCCTGTAATTCAGCCACCCTTCTGGCTGAAGTTATAGCCACTAGCAAGACTGCCTTCAATGTGGACATGTGCAGAGTAGCAGAGTAGCAGTACTAGCAGGTTCAAATGGAGACTGGGTTAGTCTTTCCAGGATGAAGTTCAGGTCCCATGGTTTTGGGATGGGTTTTCTTGATGGTCGGACGTGTAAAACCCCTTTTAAGAATAGCTTCACATCAAGCCTGGCTAGTAGGGAAGGGTCTAGAAGCAGGCAGGCTGGGATTGCTGAAAGGTAGACTTCCACTGAAGAGTAAGAGTCTCCCCCCTCCTTTACTAGTTGACACACATAGGCAAGAACTTGGGAGGGGGGGGGTATGTGATGCATTGATCCCTGCCGTTGCCCAGACACCATTTTGAAAATCTGTCCCATTTAGCCAAGTAAGATTTTCTTGTAGTAGGTTTCCTGGTCTCCCTCAGGACTGAAAGCATGTCAGCTGAGTAGTGGTGCCTGAAGGGAATTAGAAGTTTATCACCCACAGTGCCAGTGACAATATCTGCAAGTGTGGGTGGATGAGGGTTCCCCTTTTGTTGTGTCAGAAGCTCCACCTTGTGGGGTAACTTGTAGTGATTGCCCTTGGCTAGACTGAGAACTAGGGGGAATCAGTGCTGTCTTGGCCAGTAGGGGGTCACTTAGAAGATTTCTGGTTTGTCTCTCCTGATTTTCAGGAGGACTTTATGAATTAATGAGAAGGGAGAAAAGGCATATAGAAATCTTCTCTTCCATGAAATGCTGAATGCATCTACTCTCCAAGCTAGTGGGGAGTAGCTCTTGGAGCAGAAGGTCTGCAGTTGTTTGTTCTGAGGGGGAGGCAAACAAATCTACTTGGTGTCCCCCACCGGTGGACAATATCTAGAAAGACATTCCTATCCAGCATCCATTTGTGATTTGGAGAGGATGTCCTGCTGAGAAGGTCTGCTTGTTTGATGTCCTGCGACAGGATGTAGGATACCTGCAGGGACAAGTTGTGTTGTGAGGCTAGGTCCCAGATTAGTAAGGTTAGTCTGGAAAGGTGGTACGCTTTTGTCCCTCCCTGTCTGTTGAGGTACCACATAACTGTGGTCTTGTCTGTTGTTATTTGGAGAACACCTGGTTGTAGGAGTGGAATGAAGGCTTTCAGTGCTAGAAGGACTGCTGTACTTTCCCTCACATTGATGTGTTTGTTCTTTAAGGAAAGTAGCTACTTTGCTTGAACCCTGTAGCTTGCCATTGTGGCTCTCCATCCTAAGTCTGAAGCATCTGTATGCATGAACTGGTTTTGGAAAGGTAGCTGCGGAAGAAGGTCTAGATTCAGCTGAACTTGCTGAATCCACCATTTTAATTCTGACTGTAGGCAGGGCAGGAGAGTGACTTCTTGCTCTAGGGGATGTTGTTGCTGTGACCATATATTTTTTAGATACCACTGTAGCTTTCACAAGTGTATTTAGTGGTAGCATGGGGATGGTGGCTGCCATTAGGCCCAGGGTCCGTAGGAATTGCCTTGCAGTTATTTGCTGGGTCTGCAGCAGAGCTTTGAAGTGGGAGGTTAGGGAGCCGACCTTGTCCTGGGGAAAAAAGGCTTTCATTATGTCTGTTTTGATCCTGCAACCCAGAAATATTTTGTCTCATTCTTGGGTCAAGGAGGAATTGGGGGGTTTGAGGGTGAACCCCAGTCTTTGTAGTAGGCACATGGTGAACTCTAGATGGATTAACAGAGTTTCCTTGCAGTCTGCTAGGATGAGGATGTTGTCCAGACAGGGATAAATCTGGATCCCTTGTGTTCTGCAATAGGCTATGTCAGGTGCCAAGCATTTTGTGAACACTCTGGGGGCAGTGGACAAACCAGAGGGCAATGCAGTAAATTGGAAGTGAGAGGAGGGTCCAGAAAAACTTAAGAATTTTTTGTGGGAAGGTAGAATATGTATGTGTAGACAGGCTTCCTTCAGGTCGAGTGCGGCCATGAAAGCCTGGGCTGGTATGGGAGGGAGTAAATTTGGCAGGGACAACATTCTGAAGGTGGACACTTTTAATAGGTTTAAGAAGGAAAGGTCTAGAACTGGTCTCCATGGTTCATCTTTTTTGGGGACCAGAAATCGTCTTGAGCCCTTTCCCTCCTGCCCTGGAGGTACAGGTTCTATTGTGCCCAAGTTCAGAAGGTCTGTCAGAATCTGTGGGAAGAGGTGTCTCTGATTTTTTTTTTTGGGGGGGGGGGGGGAGGGCACCCCTTGAGGGTGGCATTTCTTTCCAGGAGAGGAAGTATCCTTTTTGAATAATAGCCAGAACCCATTTGGCTGTAGTGATGGTTTTCCAAACGGGGAAGCAGTGGGAGAGGCGGACAGAAAGGGGAAGGAGGGCAAGGCAGTCATGCATTGTTGGGCCCTCCTCTATCTAGAAAAGGTTGTCTACAGAGGGGCTGAGAGACAGCTGGCCTGGAAGGGGTTTGTCTTCTGGCCCACCTTCTGTGTCTGGAAGAGGTAGGTCCAGCTGGTGCAGGGTTTCTTCTGACAAAGGTGGTTTTGGCAGAGTAATTCCTGAAATATTTAGGAATAGGCGACACCACAAGATGCTTTATGTCTTGCAATTCTTTACTCTTTTCCTGCAAATTCTTGAATAGGTCTGCTGAATGTTTACCAAACAGGAAATTAGGATCCAGAGGGTCATCTAAGATTTTAGACTTGAAGTCTTCTGGTAAGTGTTGCAGACGAAGCCAGGAATATCTCCTGAGTACAGTGGCAGATGCTGTAGAGTATGCAGAGGCTTCTGCAGCATCATAACTGCATCTAATGGAGTATCTGGCTACTTGAGTAGCCAGAGATAGCTTGGAAGAGATGTCAAATTTAGTGGGACCATTTGAAGTAGCAGGCAGCAGAGTAGCGGCTTGAGAGACCAGGTCCAGAGCATATTTGGTCATATGGGTTTGATAGTTGATTGCTCTAAAGGCCAATGTGGAAAAGGTGTAAACCTTTCCAATTCTATCCATTATTTTGCTGTCTTTGTCCGTAGGTAAGAGAGGCAGACTGAGTCTGGATAGTTTATCTGGTGGAATGGCAATCACAGCAGGATCTGCCAGGGGAGGTTTGACTAGAAATTTCTGGCCATCAGGCACCTTGTAAAAGAAGTCTGGTCTCTTAGGGGCAGGTGGCTGAGAATCTGATGTGTTTAATGATGAGGAAAATGCATCTAAATAGGCAGGAATGACAGGTGGAATGGCAGAAGGGCAGGGAGATTCCACTTGTAATAGTCCAAAATACCTTTTTTGAGTATTAGACATTTGCGAGGTGTCCCATTTGAAGTATTCCTTCATTTTTGTTATGGTTTCACCAAAGGTGATATCCTCTGGAGGGGAGTCTCCTTCAATGGATTCTTCATCTGGGGAATAATACTATCGAGACGAGGCTATTTGGGAAGTGTAAAATATAGATTCATCCTAAGATGAACAACAGGTCTCTTGCTCTTCTTCCTTGTCTTGTGAGGTAGGTGGTGGAAGAGAGGAGGCAGAGGTTGGCCTAGGGTTGAGGAAAGGAAGAGTAGATGGAGAAGAGGCTGATGGCCTAAAGGCCATAAAAGCCTGCATTAAAGAACAGGTGAAGGACTGCCAGTCAGGTAGGCCTTCAGCGGGTGTAGCCAGATGTCTGTTTTTTTGTTTCTTTTTGACTGGGGTAGATTTAGGTGTAGGCCTGAAATCGGATGCCTGGCTAAGGGTAGCTGTGTCTGGAGGAGGAATCCTGGTCAGAGGACCGGCTGTGTCTGGTTCCCCCTCGACCTCGGTGGTAGCCAATGTCTGGGTTAACTCTGGGGATGTGCTAGTCATCAACTGAGAAGTGGCTTCCTCAAAGGTCGCTGTAGAAGTTGACAGATCTGTCGGACGTTCCTCAACTCCTAAATCGGTAGTTGGTGGGGCGTCCGGAAGCAGAGCGGCAGTGGAAGAGGGCCTAGGAATCTTGGCCTTCTTTCACGGAGGTTCAGTCAGGGCTACCAAGACGGGATCCATCTTGAGTATTAAATTTTTTTAGTCGTTGGTTTTCTAGGTAGAGATTAAGCACAGCCAGATGGCTGCGTAGAATCTTTTGGAACGATAGATTGGCAGATAGAGCAAGCATTGTGATCGTGCTCCTGGCCGAAGCAAAAAATGCAGCAGTCATACAGGTCTTTATGGGGTATCTGGCACCTGCAGTGGCATTTACCCTTTTTTGCTGACATTGGCTAAATATGACTACAACAAAGCAAGCTTTAGCTACAGGTTAAAGAAAACCCCAATGGGGTACTTAGCTTTAAGACACCTTTAGGTTTAGGAGCGAAGTACACGATGTGACGGTCATCTGCGGCTGAAAAGGTCTGTTCATGCAGACGTCACATTTAAGGTCCCTGGTTTATGGCCCTACGTGTGCCATTCACGCAACTACAACAGCCAAGAAGCTTTTGTATAGGAGCTGATGTACGGGTCGCCTGAGGTGGAAAATTCCACACCAAGAATATTACAACATAGGAATAGCAGGACATGCATAGTTTTCATTTCAGTACCATACCATTCAACATCCAATATGACTATAGGTCCACCTTTATAAGCAGGTCGTATTACAATATTTGAATTACTTTGTAAATTTTGTAGCACTTTATTTTCATCCTCAGACAAACTAAATTGTCTTTCTTGTCTCTTATTACATTCATTAATCTAAAATATTTCTTCAATACAAAGTTTCTGAAAAGCATTAACTAAAGGACTGAGCATAGGTGTATACGTGCTTAGCTTCTTACATTAGACAATGACTTCATTGGAAGGTTCATTACTTTTATAATTCATTTTCAACATTATATTCCTGGTAAAAGATTTTATACCTAAAATTACAACAAAATCAACATTCTGAGTCAATATAAATGACAGTCTCTTACTTAAAACACTTTGTTCAATATCTGTTAATTGGTGGGAAGATAAATTACAAATGGCATTGCTATGGGCATGTCTTGTGCCAATAGCTAAGCCAATACCGTTATGTCAGTATGGGAACATGAATACATACTTAAAGGTCTATATAGTAAGAATGTGTTGTTTTATTGTAGATTTGTAGAGGATGTGTTTCTCTTATGGGAAGGGTCCATTGAGAAGTTTGAAAAATACATCTCCACAACTACCACTTTTTTATGCTTCTCTTCAGTAATATCTAAAGAGAAAAATCAATCAATGTAGAAACTGCAGTAGACAATGTAGGAAGTTTTACAACAAAACTGTATAAGAAACCATGTCACTGTAATCACCTATTTCAAGAGAGTGTGCATACCTCATATGTTTTCAGAAATGTAGTCATGAGTCAAGCCTTTAGGACATCTAGACTAAATGTTAATGACCAAGTTTTTTTTTTTAGATCGAACTAAGGATCTTAGAAAGTCCTTTACCAAGAGAGTTTATAGGGACCATGAAGTTGAAAAGGCTATAGTGAATGTCACACAATTAAGAGACAGCAAAGCGAGGCCTCATTTTTCTGAAAATGTTAAAGTTAGTAATACACAGATGAAGGTAAGGGAAGGAAACTGAAAGTACCTATGTACTACTCTAACAATGTTCATGTTTATACCATTACTGGAAAATACTGGTATAGATTAACAACGGATGAAGAAATTAAAGAAATAGTTGACCTGCAGCGTAAATTCTTAAGAACATGAAATCATTGAAAAGGCAGTTATGCTATTCTAAAGCTAAAGTAAGTCCTAAAAATAAATACTCTACTAAACAATTTGGCAAGTGCTCTGTGTATAAACATATAGACAGCTCTTGACAAATTTATACATCTAGATCAAAAGAAGACTTTCATTTTTAATATTTATACCAACTGCAAAACGACACAAATAATCTACTTGGCCTGTTGCTTGAAATGTCAGAAGTTTTACATAGGTAAGACAGACAGAACTTTAAGGGGCAGAACAAAGGAGCACATATATCACATTAGCAAAGGTAGTACTTCAAACGCCCTAGCTAACCTTGTTGAGACTGATGCTACACATACTTTTAAATTTAGGGTTATTGGGAAAGTATATTAGAACATTAGAGGGGAGATGTCAGGAATACTACAGAACAGTTAGGAGCAGAGTAGGTAGCACGTTTAAGGGTGGACAATGGACATGGTTTAAACGACAAAGTTCCCTTAAAGTCTATGTTAAAAGCTAGAGCATTATTTAGACATTTTTTATATGAATAAGTATTTTAAGAATGATGTATATTACATATAGATACATATAGATCAATTTTAATTTGAATGTATTTATGAGAGGAATGTTTTATATATATATATATATATATATATATATATATATATATATATATATATATATATCTTTTCATCATATTTTATTATTGCAAGTTAGTATCTTTTTAAATACTTTCCAATCATTGATTGGCTGGTGGGTGGAGCACTTTGCATTTAATTGAGCTGAAATGAACAATGTGATACAACTGAAGAAGCAGGTTATCTGCGAAAGTGCTTATGTTCGTATACAATAAAGAGTTTTACTTGTTATTCTGGATTACCTTGCAGTTCCTGAGTCCTTCTGGTTTTTGGGAATTGCTACTTTTGTTTTTATGGAATTGGATTCTGGTTCCTGTTGGTGGACCTGTTTACTGCAAATGAAATCTTTAAACAGGGTTCATTCACACCCCACTTCCCATGTGTATGAAAGATGACATTCTGCTGGCAGTTGAATTGTGCAGCAGAATAATGGCGACATTTCCAAGACGTACTGCATGCTTAGCATCCACCATATGGTGATCAACTGACGGCTCAGAATCTTTTGTGACTGAGTGCATGGAACACAGCATCTCAGGTTTGAAGACATGACTACAGAGTCAATCATAAACATTTGGCCCAAGGCTCTCTCGGATCAAATTCACTTATAAACATCTTCATGTTTGAACATAGTACATGCCAAGTCCAAAAAAAAAAAAACAATTCATCACTCAAGCTCAAATCAAGTAAGGAATTCCTCTTAATCACTCAATAGCGCTACAGTATTAAAAGGTAATATCCTATCAAGCACCACACATTCATTCAAGTAAGATTTACAAGCACTATGAATAGCTGTTAGGTGCAGATGCACAGACAGATATTTTTCTTTTCTGCAACTAACAGTCACACAAAGGCGCCCCTCTCATTTACTGGAAATGAATGCACCCAGGTAGGCTCTTGTGAGTATTCCCACACTTGCCTGTGAACTCCCCTGAAGGTCAACTCTAGCACAGAAAATAGACCATAGCGGCTTAAGAAGCCTGGTTCCAAAATCAATATTATGAATAGGGTTTACATCAGATTACCAACATTTGAAAATGTCGAAGCACCTTTATTTGATACGAAAATGTGGAACGCTGAGTTTGACGAATGGCCAAAACATCAATTTCTTTCCAAGGGAAGAAATTGGTTGGCCATTGTGTTACACTACATCTGCCCTTTCCCCAACTGTAGTGTGGTCTTGGAGTTAGAATATTTAGTTAGGGAAGGGTGGGGGGTACAGCCCCACCACAGTGGTGGGTGTGTTGGGCGAAGCTCCCACTTAAATATGTTAGTCTTTATGTCGCGTTGTCTGTTGGCTTCCCGATTTCTTTCCCTTGGAAAGAAATTGGTGTTTTGACCATTCGACAAACTCAGCGTTGGACATTTTCTTGCCGAATAAAGCTGCTTCGACATTTTGAAATGCCAATATATTCCGATATAAACCCTATAAATACAGGTATCACTGAGTAAATCAAGCTCATACTTTTCAAACTCAAGTACCTAGTCATTCCCAGCAGGAAGGTTACACTCAATGTCCAGACAGACATTTCCCCAGTGCTAAGCCCTTGTTCATGTTTATTCACTCACGCCTGCCAGCCAAATTAACTCATTAACCTGGAGTACCTTCGCATGGCACCTCTGTACTTAACACTGAGTCCGTCATGAGAAGATATGAATTGCAAGCTGTTACACCTGAGTGCCTTCCACAAGCTCGAGAAAATGTAGCGCAGATTTGCAGCTGATATTAATGTAAAACACGCTGAAAACGTAACTGAAATTGTAATTTACCCTATGTAGTTACGATTCAGCATGTATTTAGATTAAGGTCACATTAAACGTTTCATAAAAAATCCGTTGAAAAAGTTGTTGATAAAGCAAGTGGTGGCAGCCAATCGGATTCTTGCAATCCAAGCCACCACTTGCATAGCACCACCAACCCCCAACCTAATTTTCTTTTGTTTTCCCAAAATAAATAGAGGTTCCAGCAGCAGGTATTTCCTTTCTTTTTACTAATATTTGGAGATTTTACCTGCTACTGGATCCCTCTTTTGTATTGTGCACTCACAGATCGCCAAAGAGTGTTAAAGAGGCAGTGTCTAGGAGTTCCGTTCCCGATGAAATTCAGCTTGGCTTAAGAACTTGTGGTATGGTGGTGCTGTTAGGGACTTGTTTGGAATCCAAGCAGCAGGCAAATTTATACGAGCAGTAGGACGTAGCTGAAGACAAGAACAGAGAAAGAAAACTGGTAAGGACTTGCAGATTCTTTCCACCTTCTGGGGTGTTTTTCTCACTTTGGAAATAATTCTGCCTTTTCCTAGTTCATAGGTTCATACTAGGCTATCTGCCCTGGGGCAATTATAAGCCTAGCCCGATTCTGTATGGCTTACGCCACCCCTTGATTTGAGTATAGTGTGCCCTTTTTAAGGTTTAGTTTACTGTGCCTCTGTCTAATAGTGACACGGGAGTAATCCCTGGGACAAACCTATGATCCCCCATCCACTTATCGAGATTCTTCTTGAAGAGATTCACTGAGGTGCTCTGCCTCACATGAACTGGAATTCTATTCCAGAGCGAAGGGAGCCTCTAGGTTATGAACCTGTCCCTCCAGCAAGTTCTATTTATTTCTGTGCTGAGGTTCAAGTCACTTGAGCATGTGGCTCCAAGAGATTTAGATATACTGAGGTGGAGCATGTCCATTAATTCTGGATTTGACATAGCTTTGTATGTCAGGCATAGATCGCCTCGAAGTAGGCGGTATGCAACTGAGTAGAGCTGGAGTTTTTTTAACCAAGCAGCATATGGCATCTGTTTGAGACCCTTGATCCTCTTGGTGAGATACTTTTGGGGTCTTTCTAATTGCTGCAGGTGTCGGGTAAGGTACATCCCAAAAGGGGCATTGTATTCTATGATGGGCCTGATGAGGGATGAATAAAGGGGCACAATTACCTCTCTTGATCTAGATGTGAAACCCTTCGTGACGATGTGGGCTATGTAGAAGGTCTTTCTAACCACTTTGGCAATGTGGTTTTCAAAGGAGAGATTGCTATCAACTTGGGTCCCCAGGTCCCCAATAACTTTCTCTGTACTTAATGTGTTTCCGCCTATGTGGTAATTTGTGGGCACATTGTTTTTGCCAAAGGGTATGACTATACATTTTTTGGCATTTAGCTTTAAACCATGGCGCTGGCACCAGTTATCTGTCTCTGTGAGACCTTTTTAAAGGATGTTTGTGTCAGCTGGAGAGTTGATTATGGAGCCCAGTTTGCAGTCGTCTGCGAACTTGGTGAGCCATAGTCCTCCCACGTTTGCCTGTACCTCAGAAAAGTATATACCGAACAAGAGTGGTCCCAGGACAGAACCCTGTGGGACGCCACTTGTGACCGGTTTCGAGTCTGACATGGCTCCAGCAACTCTCACTCTGTGGGTTCTGTCTTTGAGCCAGTTTGCGACCCATCTTGTGACATAGGGGTTTATATTTAAGCTGGATTGCTCATCTATGATGCCCGAGTGGGGTATTGTGTCAAATGCCTTTGCAAGGTCCAGATAGGCTGTGTGGACTACCTTCCCTTCATCTATGGCTTTGGTGACTGTTTCAAAGAAGTCAACCAGGTTCAAAAGGCAGGATCTGCCCTTGACAAAGCCGAACTGGGTAGGATCTAGTGTCTGTAGGTCCCCAATGTCTTTGTTTATGAGCTCCATGATGATCCTCTCCATAGCCTTGCAGACTAAGCTAGTCAGGCTTATGGGGCGATAGTTTCCAGGGTCCGTAGAGGCTCCACCTTTGTGGAGTGGGACCACTGTTGCTGTACGCCATTCTGTGGGCACATATCCTGTAGTGAGGCTGAGATTGTATAGCTGTTTTATTTGAGGGATTAGTTCCTCTTGTAGTTCATGTAGGACGCAACCTGGGACGCCATCTGGTCCCATGGAAGCAGTGTTTTTGCTTTGGAGAGGGCAGCCTTCACCTGAGCATCTGAGATGTTTGGGAGGCAGCCCTCTGCCGGGATAGATACTTGCTCTTTTGCGGGGAGGGGTGGAGAAGTTTGCACTGAACCTGTCTGCCAGGATATTGGCGATGTCTGTGGGTTCAGTGTATTTTTTGTCGTTTAGAATCAACTCAGAACAAGTCTGGGAGTTGCATCCCAGGTTTCTAACATAACTGAAAAAAGCCTTATGATTGTCTTTGGTGTCCTGTGTAATTTTTCTCTCGAAGCTGGCCTTGGAGGATTTTATGAGGGATCGTAATTTTTTGCTAGTACTGATCAGAGATGCCCTCCCTATTAGGGATTTTGCTCTATCGTGTAGTAGCTTCCTCCTTCTGTTGTACAGTTTATTTATGGCAGGGGTCCACCAGACTGGACGCCTGCCTTTGGATGATTGGATCTTGGTTTTGTTTGGGATAGCATGATCCATGCATTTCTGGAGATGTCCGTAGAATGCATTTATATAGGATTCTGCAATTTGGGCCGTAGTTTCCACTGGCCCTGGGGCCTTGAAGGATTCCACTTCGGTTTTGAGAAGTGAGAAGTTCGCTTTTGAGAAGTTTTTCACTGTGGTTTTCTGGGCTGGGTGGGGTCGGATGTGGACATCCAGTGAAATTAATTTACGGTCTGATCTTACCAATGAGGGATATACTTCTGGTGTGGAGCATAGAGTCCCCATGTTGGTAATGATCAGGTCTAGTATGTTGTCCCCTCTTGTGGGAGTGGTGACTAGTTGTTCCATAGCATTTGAGTTTATAATTTCCAGGAATCTTTGGGCTAAGGTGCTGGGGCTTGAGTAGTGCTCCCAGTCAATGTTTGGGTAGTTGAAGTCGCCCAATATAATGGTGTTCGGAGAGATCTTCATGTTCTCCAATGTTTTCAGGAAAGCCGAGTGGGATTCCTGACTTTGAGAGGATGGTCTGTAGGATGCTATAAACTGAAAAGCAGTCTTGCCCACTGTTAGTTGCACATGGATGGTCTCCGATACTTCGTGCAATGCCACTAACCTGGAGGTGTGGATATCCTTGATAAATATGGAAACTCCCCCTCCTTTTGTGGTTCGGTCCAGGTTTTGGGGCCAAAAAGCATGATATGAGGTATAGCCTGGTAGTGCTGGGGTGCTCTCTGGAGCCTTGAACCAGGTTTCTGTCACTGCACAGATATCTATGTTCTCCATACTGAGGAGAGCTTCGAGTGCGTGCATCCTGAGGTTAAGACTTCTGGCATTTAGCAGCATTACCCTTAGTTTCTTGTTCCTTGTGCTGTCTATGGGGGTGGGTTTGACTTTTGAGCCTTGCCTAAAAAAGGCACTATGGGGGTGCAAGAGCCTTTGCCAATATCCGAAAGCCCAGTGGTGACAGGTGCAAGCCGTCCCTAGCGAAGCAACGCAAGTCTCGTATCTCTTTGCTTGGGGGAGGGGTGTTTTAGTTTGCTTGTTAAACTGCAGTTAATGCAACAAGTTTAGTGATCTATGATATGCTGTAATAATTAAATGTAATTGCTTTAGGAAGCATTTAAAAGAAATATGAAAAAAGTACGTGTGTGATTTAATTCTGCCTTTATTTTCGGAGCACAGTTATCCAAGTGCATGAACAGTCCAAGTAGCATAACTGACCTTCCCGGTTTTATCGTGCTGCTGCTTTTGTTACGTAGTTGTGTGTTATCTTATAATGTGGTTACAGATTATGAAAAGTACAGTTGTGTACACTTACCATAAATGTAGATGTTAGTGTGTATTCACTGTTGCAGTCATCACACTAGGGTTATCTGCCTGCAGGTAGCCCTCAGTCAGCCCGAATACCAGAGTCTTGGGATTTCTGCGTTGAATGCTGTCGCCTCTTCCATGATGTCATGCAGCCGATGCCATTACATCAGTTTTTCTTGCCCCAGATGTCAGGAGCCCCCAAAATAGGAAGCAATTACATGGTATGGATCACCTCCAGTAAAAAGTAAATGCCACTGCTGTAAGATATGGCCAAAAAACAGGATAGGTAGAAAGTATAGAAAAGTCAGGGGGCTGGAGGGAGGGTAACCAGGACTGCAACAGTGAATACACTCGAACATCTACATTTATGGTAAGTGTACACAACTATTCTATGTTCTTCGTGTTTCACTGTTGCAGTCATCACACTTGGTTTGATTCCCAAAGCTGAGGAAGGGTGGAGGCAGTCAAGAAGTATTATGGCTGGCTAGCAGGCCTTGTAAGAATGCTGTGGCAAATCCAGCTCTGGATTTAGAAAAGATTGGTAAGTGGTAATGCTTGGTGAAGGTGTGTACTGAACTCCAGGTTGCATCTTTCAGGATGTCCCTGGTAGGGACTCCCCTGAGAAATGCTGAAGAGGTTGAGGTAGCCCTAGTGGAATGGGTTTTGATCCCCTGTGGGGTAGGTTTTCCATGGTGCTTGTAGCAGAAATGGATGCAGTGTGCTATCCATTTGGAGATGGTTTGCCTTGATATGGTCTGGCTCCTCTGCCCCTGTAGCAAAGCTGACTAGCAGCTGGTCAGATTTCCTTAATGGTTTAGTCCTGTCAAGGTAGAACCTAAGCTGTCTGTTCATGTCCAAGGAGTGCAGGATCCTTTCCCCTTTATTCTTAGGATTAGGAAAAAAGGTTGGTAAATGGATGGACTGGTTTAAAGCCATACTGGATACCACCTTGGGCATAAATGATGGGTTAGTCCTGAGGGAAACCCTGTCCGCATGGAAGATAATGAAGGGCTCCACAGCCATTAGGGCCTGTGACTCAGACACTCTTCTTGCTGAAGTGATGGCTAGAAGTAGGGCTGTTTTCCAAGAGAGGAATTTGACTCTGCTGTAGCAGCAGGCTCAAAAGGGGGCAGTGTGAGCTTCTCTAGTACAAAGTTAAGATCCCAGAAAGGAGTGAGAGCTCTCCTCGGGGGACTTAGACTGCTAGCTCATCTCAGGAACTGTTTGACCAGAGGATGAGAGAAGAGGGGTGACTCAGTATTGCAATGAGCGGATATGGCAGAGGCATGAATCTTAACGGAAGAGAAGGATAGGCCTTTGTGGAGCAGCTCTGCTAGATAATCTACGATTTGAGGTAAGGTGGACATGGCTGCATCCTTTCCCTGAGACTGGCTCCAAGAACAGTATCTTTTCCACTTTTCTGACTAGGATTTCCTAGTACTAGGCCTCCTGACCTCAAGGATGACATCCAGCACCTGTTTGCTGAGGGTTTGCTGGTGATGAATTCAGGGGAATAAGCCATGCTGCTAGGTTCAGGGTTTGCAGCTGAGGATGCAAAATCTGGCCCTCCTGTTGGGACAGCAGGGAGGGGGGTCTGATGCAGCTGCTAGGGTGGCACTGTTGTCAGACTGCGTAAAAGTGGGTACCACTGCTGGCTTGGCCAGCCTGGTGCAATAAGGACTGTCCTTGGTCTGTCCTGTTTGATCTTGAGTAGTACTTTCAAGAGGAAGGGCAGAGGGGTAAAGGCATAGATTGAGAGGTTTTCCCATGTAAAGGATAGGGCATCCACTTTCCATGCTTGGCTGTGGGGAGTTCTGCTACAAAATTTGCTCAATTGATGGTTCTGGGGGGAAGCAAAGAGGTCCACCTCTGGAGTCCCCCCACCTGTGGATTAGAAGCTTGAATGAATTGGGTTGCAGTTTCCACTCGTGCGGGTCCATTAGATTTCTGCTTAAGTCGTCTGCCAGTGAATTTTGTTTGCCCTGGCAGGAATTGAGGTTGCAGGTGCACTTGGTTGCTCAAGGCTGTGTTCCACAGAGGCATGGTTAATCTGCAGAGTGGGTAGGAATGAATTCCCCCCTGCTTGTTTATGTACCACATGACTGTGGTGTTGTCTGTCTTTATCAAGAGTTGTCCTGGAAGGATAAGGTATTTCAAGGCTGTTGAAGCATTCTGTACAGCTAACATTTCTTTTTGATTGATATGCAAGTGCATTTGTCCTGGGCTCCATTTGCCTTGAATGCATTTGCCTGCCATGTGAGCCCTCCATGCATAGTCTGATGCGTCTGTTGTCAGGGTTTGGGCAGTGGGGGGTTAAGTGAAAGGGAGTCCCTTGTTGTGGTTGCATGCCTCTGCCCACTAAAGGAACTCTTTCCTTAGGCAAGGAATGATCGAAATCACCGTTTCCATGTCCTGAGAATGTTGACACTAGAGAATTTTTAAGTACCATTGAAGTTTCCTTGTATGCAGTCTTGCATATGGAATTAGGAGAATGCAGGCGGCCATGAACCCTAGAGCTTGCAGTATTTTTCTTGCAGATAGCTGGGTTTGGGTGACCAGTAGTTTGAAATAATTTGTCAAATAAACCTGCTTTTCTGGAGTGAGGAATGCCATCTGGGAAGTTGTGTTCAAGCTTGCAACCAGGAATACAATTTCTTGGCTGGGTACCAGATGCGATTTCTTTTCGTTGATGGTATACCCCAGAGAAGTTAGGAGTCTCTTTACAAATGTCAGGTGCTGAATTAGCAATTCTTGACTGTCCACCTGAATCAGGCAATCCAAGAAGTATGGGTAAATTTGAATGTTTCTCTGCCTGCAGTATGCAATGGCTGGAGCCAGGCAATTTGTGAATACCCTGGGCGCAGTAGATAAGCCAAAGGGAAGTGCATAGAACTGATAATGCATAGATCTTGCCCTGAAATGTAGATATTTCCTGCAAGATTCCCTTATGGGAATGTGCAGGTAAGTTTCTTTTAAGTCTAGGGTGACCAGCCAGGAGACCTTGTCTAGCATAGGCAGCAGCTGTTGGAGTGTAAGCATTTTGAGACTTGACAGATCCAGGATAGGGCGCCAAGAGTTTTCTTTTCTGGGCACCAGAAACAGTCTGGAGTAGAAACCCTGTCCCCTTTGCTCTGTTGGAACAGGGTGAATAGCCCTGATACTGAGAAGAGAAAGTACTTGCTTTTGGGTCTCTGCCCACTGGTTTGGAGGAAGGTCTGGCAATCCGCTTGGGGTTGGCAGTGAATGGAAGTAGAATCTGTATCCCTGGGATACAATGTTTAAGACTCAACGGTCCTGGGTAATGTATTCACAGTTTTTTGCATGCAGGGCGAGTTTTCCTCCTAGGGGTGCAAGTACTTGGGCATGGCTGGGAAGGATGCAGGAGAAGTCACTGTGAACTTTTTCCATAAGAGGGCGGCTTACCACTCCCTGTTTTTGAGGCGGGAGCACTCCATTGTTTAGATCTGTGCATACCCTGAGACTGTAGTCTGTGTGGCCTGTTGCCCCTGGGTTTGGACTGAGAAGGCCCGGGAGGGACTTGGAAGGACCAGTTCTTCAAAGGCCAATGCCTACTGAATGTAGGTGGCTGTACCTCGAAGAAATCTTTAACAGTTTGCACAGATTTAGCTTTTTCCTCCATCTTTTTAACAACAACTTCTGCTTTTGTGCCAAACAAACATTCTTGATTTTATGGAGCATCTAGTAACTTTGCTTTGACATTGTCTGGCAAGATTTGTTCCTTCAGCCAAGCATGCCTTCTCAGAACAGACTCAGTGACAGCAGCCCTGCAAGATGCTTCTAAGGCATCAAAACCACACTGCAAGGTATGTTTACCAACTTGGTTAGCAGAATACATTAACTTTTGTAAATCTTTATTTTCTGCACAATCAGGAATCAACAACATTTTTTTTTTGTTTAATTAGTTCCATAATATACTGCTGGTACTTCAACATATGAAACTGGCAATTTAAAGCCCTGATGGCTAGAGTTGCAGAGGTATATACCTTCTTACCCCATCTGTCTAAAGCCCTAGAATCCCTGTCCGAATGGGTAAGGTTTTTGGCTGTAGTAGCCTTAATACCTTTAGGTCCCTGGGAAATGGTCTCTGGATCTGCAGTAGGATTTCTAGAGAGAAATTTGTGAGAGTCAGGGACTCTCTGTAGTACCAGTCAGGCTTTCTATGTGCTGGAGGTAAAGTAACAGGGGCAACTTGATTCCATGAAGACAACATCTACAATATCCAGGACAGGGGGTATAGTTAGAGGCCTGTGCTGAGGCAAGTCTAAAAATCCCTGAGTCTCTTTTTGACCGAGGGTAGTCCTGGCATTCCCAGCAGAAATGCTCTCTTAGGGTATGCAAAGTTTCACCAAAAGAAAAGTCCTCTGGAGGGGAGGCAGAGGGAATGGAATCCTCTGCATCCGAATCCTCAGGTGAATAAGGGTATGTCCTGGTAATCAGAGGGGTCAGAGTCATCGGATTCATGGTCCATAGAATCAGAAGGAAAATCAATTCTTTGTCTTTTAGAGGGGGAAGGCTGGCTTCCTCTAATTAAAATAATAAGGTCTTCAGCCATTCTAAGCATTTGTTTCTGAGGCATGGGAGCTTGAGAATGCACTTTGGTCATCAGTTTCCTAGGAGTAGTGCGAACTCTGGGCCTGAGAAATTTGGTAATTTTAGTCAGAATGAAGTAGTGGGTTTAATACAAATATGGGAAGGCCTGAATACACCCTCAGAAGCCGGTGCTGCACAGTAGCTCTGGACCCATTCAAGGCAGAGACATCCGCAGGTTCCATAGTCGAAGAAGCATCTCGCAGCATACCGGACTCTGCATGGGTCTCAGTAGAGGCCTGCAAATCTGTAGAAGCAGGTATCAGGGGCTGCGAAAGCACCTGAGCACTGATGGACTGACGACTAGCTTAAAGGAACAGTCGTCGGCAGTTTTGAACCCACGAGGTCTGTCTCTGTCTTTATCCTTACGTTTTTTCGGAAGATCAGTAGTTGGATGGCTTAACGAAGCCATTTCAGAATACAGAGAAAGAGAGCAAAAGAATTTAGCGGCAAAGATAGCCCGACAATGAATAGTTTGGGTGTTGAACAAGGCACAAAACTGACAGCAAGGAACGTCGTGATCTGGGCCTAAACAGGTGACGCAGTAAGAATGAAAATCTCTGTGAGGTATTTACTTTCCACAGGCAAGACAATTGTTAACTTTTTCTGACACTGGTTAGAGCAAGAAAAAACAATCCCCAATGGGGTACTTTGCTTTAGAAGACTTCAGGTTTGGAACTCGAAAAACGAAAATTTCAGGTAGCAGCTGACCGGCAGTTGCGAACTGCTTCTGCTTCAGGCTCCCGCGCAGCGAGAAAAGCTGATGTAATGGTGTCGGCTGCATGTTTACACCCCTGAAGACCTGACGTCATGGAAGAGGCAACAGCATCAGATGCAGAAATCCCAAGACTCTGGTATTCGGGCTGAAGGCTACCTGCAGGCAGACAACCCTAGTGTGATGACTGCAACAGTGAAACACGAAAAAGTACAGTTTTGTACCTACCATAAATGTAGATGTTCAAGTGCTAATACAGCTGCAGTCATAACAGATGGGTTCTCCTGCCGTCAGGCGGGTCCTCGGTCGGCCGAATTCCAAAGTCTAGGTCCGGCGTCGGTTGTCGTCGCTTCTTCCCTGACGTCAGTGCGACAGGGGTATAAAAGAACAAGCCGATGCCATTTTCTTCAGTTTTTCTTGCCCCAGATGTCAGGTGCCCGCAGAAGGAAGGCAATACATAAAATTATGTAGTAATGCAATGCAATATAATCAAAAAACAGTAGTTGCAAGCAAATGCACCATAAAAAAATACCCCTAGAGGGGAAGGAGGGAGGGAAACCTGGACTGCAGCTGTATTAGCACTCGAACATCTATATTTATGGTAGGTACAAAACTGTACTATGTTCATCGTGCATACAGCTGCAGTCATAACAGATGGGTAGAATCCCAAAGCTAAGAAAGGGGTGGTAGGCACTAGGTGGACTAGGAGGAGCCAAAATGCCCTGCAAGACTGCAGTGGCAAAGCCTGCTCTAGATTTGGAGTATAATGGTAGATTGTAGTGTTTGGAGAAGGTATGCACAGAGCTCCAAGTGGCTGCTTCCAAAATATCCTTGGTAGGAACTCCTCTGAGGAAGGCTGCAGAGGTGGCTGTGGCCCTGGTGGAATGAGTTCTAATGCCTGTAGGTACAGTTTTGCTATGAAAGGAATAGCAAAAGCGTATGCAGTGGGCTATCCATTTTGAAATTGTCTGTTTGGAAATTGGTTTTCCTTCAGCTCCTACCGCATAGGCCACAAAGAGCTGTTCTGATTTTCTGAAAGGTTTTGTTCTGTCCAAATAATAACACAGTAGCCTGTGGATGTCCAAGGAATGTAGTAATCTCTCTCCTTTGTTTTGAGGATTGGGATAAAAAGTAGGTAAATGTATGGCCTGATTTAAAGCTACCCTGGATACCACTTTAGGCATAAAGGATGGGTTGGTTCGTAAGGAAACTCTGTCCTGATGGAAGATGATAAAAGGCTGAACAGCCATGAGAGCCTGTAGTTCTGAAACTCTACGAGCTGAAGTGATAGCCAGAAGGAAAGCTGTTTTCCAAGACAAATATTGCAAATCTGATGAGGCAGCTGGCTCAAAAGGAGGCAAAGTCAGTTTTTCCAGAATGAAATTGAGATCCCAAGCAGGTATTGGTTGTTTCCTTGGAGGTCTTAAATTCTTAGCCCCTCTGAGGAACTGTCTTAAAAGAGGGTGAGAGAATAAAGGAGGATCTGTGTTGTATTCTGCAGAAATGGCTGAGGCATGGATTTTGATGGAGGAGAACGAAAGTCCACTGCTAAGCAGTTCAGCCAAATATTGTAGTATTTGAGGTAAATTCAGTTTTCCAGGGTTCTGGCCCTTTTTCTCATTCCAGACACAAAACGTTTCCATTTTGAAGTAAGCTTTTTCTAGTTGATGGCCTTCTGGCCTCCAAAATGACATCCTGCACCTCCTTGGAGAGTAGGGCCTGCTGTGATGCTAAGGAATCTTCCATGCGGCTAGATTGAGTGTTTTTAGCTGACTGAAGAGTTTTGAAGCTGTGCTGAGTCAGAAGAAGAGGCATTAGAGGCAGGGTCCATGGAGGGGAATGCGTCAGGCTCCTCAGGATTGGGTACCAGTGTTGCCTTGGCCAGTCCGGAGCAATGAGGATCATCTTTGGTCTGTCTGCTCTGGTCTTCAATAGGACTTTGGGCAGCAGAGGAAGAGGCGGGAAGGCATAAACTGTCATTGATGTCCAACTGAAAGAGAGAGCGTCCACTCTCCAGGCCTTTGCATGGAAGATCCTCGAGCAGAATTTTGTCAATTGATGATTTTTGTGGGAGGCAAAGAGATCTATGTCTGGCCTTCCCCATTCTTGTATTATTTCTGTAAAAACTTTTGGATGCAACTTCCATTCGTGTGGATTTGTCATATTCCTGCTTAGGTTGTCTGCCAGCGTGTTTTCCTTGCCTGGCAAGTACTGTGCTTGTAGTTCCATTTGTAAGTCCATGACCATGTTCCAAAGTGACATGGCCAGTCTGCATAGGGGATAAGAATGTGTTCCTCCCTGCTTGTTTACGTACCACATAACTGTGGTGTTGTCCGTTCTTATCAATAGTTGACCTGGTTGTAGAAGGTCCTTGAAAGCTATAACAGCATTTATTACTGCTAGCATTTCTTTTTGATTGATGTGAAGGTGCTTTTCTTTTTGGGACCATTTGCTCTGAATGCACCGATCTGTCATGTGCGCCCCCCAGGCGTAGTCCGAGGCGTCTGTTGTGATGACTTGATTTGCTTGAGGCTTGCTGAATGGAAGACCTGTGTTTGTTTGACATGCCTGAGCCCACCACAGAAATTCCTTTTGCAGACATGGAATTAGTGGTATTATTGTTTCCATACTGTGGCTGTGTTGAGACCATATGTTTTTTAGGTACCATTGCAGTTTTCTCATATGCAGCTTTGCACATGGGATTAGTAAGATGCAAGATGCCATGAATCCCAGAGCCTGCAGGATTTTCCTTGCAGTCAGCCTGGTGCAATTTGCCAGTGTTCTGAAATATTGAATTAGTTGCCCCTGCTTCTCTGGCGTGAGGTAGGCCATCTGGGTGTTTGTGTCCAAATTGGCACCCAGGAAAATTATATTCCGAGAGGGTATTAGCCTTGATTTCTCTTTGTTGACTGTGTATCCCAGAGAGTTTAATAACATTATTACATAAGCCAGATGTTTCAGAAGAATGTGCTTGCTGTCCGCTTGGATCAGGCAGTCATCCAAATAAGGGTATATTTGTATCCCTTGAAGTCTGCAATAGGCAATTACTGATGCCAGGCATTTCGTGAATACTCTGGGTGCAGTAGATAAGCCAAAGGGCAATGCAGAGAATTGATAATGGGTTGAACCTGCAAGAAATCTGAGGTATCTTCTGTAATTTTGTCTGATTGGGACATGCAGGTATGCCTCCTTGAGGTCCAATGTTACCAGCCAAGACTCCTTGCCCAGCATGGGAAGAAGTTGCTGTAGAGTGAGCATCTTGAATTTTGGTACGAGTAGGAATGTGTTTAGGATGGAAAGATCCAAAATAGGTCTCCAATCTTTTCCCTTCCTTGGCACCAGAAATAGCCTGGAATAAAAACCTTGACCTTGTTCGTGTGTAGTAGCTTTCATGTTTATAAGATCTGAAATTTGCTTTTGTGCCTCTGCCCTTTGATTGTGTGGCAGGTTTGGCATGCCTCTCATTTTTGGAGGGGTATGAAAATGGAATTTGTAGCCTCTGTTTATAATGTCGAGGATCCATTTGTCCTTTGTGACAACATGCCAATTTTTTGAGAATAGTGCCAGCTTTCCTCCTAAAGGGGCTGCCATTTGAGACCTGGTTGGCCTGCAAAGGGGAAACTCATTAGGTCTGCTTTCTGAAAGATTGTGAGTTGTCCTCACCACCTCTTTGTGTAGGAGCTTGCCATTGTCTGCCTCTGTACGATCCTTGTGATTGTCCTCTGCCCCTCGGGCGCCTGTATCTGCCTCTTTGGGGTCTGTCTGTGGCAGGAAAGGACCAGTTTTTGGAAGGCCAATTTCTACTAAAATGTGGGGGTTGAACCTGTAGAAATTCTTTCACAGTTTGCATTGATTTAGCTTTTTCCTCCATTTTCCGTAATACTTCCTCAGCATTTGCCCCAAATAGTACATCCTTTTGAAGAGGGGCATCTAGTAATATAGCTTTGACATGATCAGGCAAGGCTTATTCCTTGAGCCAGGCATGCCTACGTATGACTGAGCCTGTAACAGCAGCTCTACATGAGGCCTCTAGAGCAACAAAACCACATTGTAAGGTATGTTTACCCACTTGTTCTGCACTATGCATCAAATCCTGCAACTCCTTCAAGTCTGGTTGTTCAGGTTGTAACATTTTACTTTTCAATTGAGATAACATTAACTGTTGGTATTTTAGCATATGAAACTGACAGTTTAAGGCTCTCATGGTTAAGGTAGCCGAGGTATATACCTTTTTTCCCCACCTTTCTAAGGATCTGGAATCTCTCTCGGAAGGCAGTGGATTTTTGGCAATGGAAGCCTTAACTTCCTTGGGCCCCTGTGAGATGGTTTCTAGGTCAGCAGCATGGCTTTTGTAAAGAAATTGGTGTGAGTCAGGAACCCTGTAGTACCTGTCAGGCTTAACTGGAGCTGTAGAGAGTCCGGGTTAAGGCAGGCCTCCGAGTAAACATCATCTAGGATGTCCAAGACAGGAGGTATAGCCAAAGGCCTGTGCTGGGGTAACAAAAGAAATTCCCTGAGCCTTTTCTTGGAATCTGAATAATCCTGGCCTTCCCAGTGGAAGTGTTCCCTTAAGGTATGCAAAGTTTCCCCAAATGAGTAATCCTCAGGGGGGGGATACAGAAGGAATAGACTCCTCTGCATCAGAGTCTTCAAAAGGGGAGTAAGACTGTTCCTGATCATCAGAGTGTTCTGAAATAATGGAGCCCTGATCAGAGGAGGGGGAATCTTCCTCCACTCTGGGACTTTTGTCCGGAGGTGGCCGAGAACCTCTGATTAGAGTAATTAAATCCTCAGCCATTTTAAGCATCTGTTTCTTAGGCATGGGGCCTAGAGATGGGCCCTGTGTAGCTGGTCTTTTAGGGTGCATGGATGCTTTAGACTTGGTGAAAGCCTTGATGGAGAAAGAAGAGGAAGGTCTGAAGACACCTTGAGTGGAGGTGGACCTGTCCACATTCTGTGTTTCAACGCCAAGAGTGGCTTCGGTATCTGTAGTCGGGGTGTGGGCCGAGGAGCCTGCGACCTCGGGTACAGGAGACACCGCCAAAGATGTGTAGTCGGTAATCAGGGGCTGCGTAGGCGCCTCACTGAGAACCGGACCACGTGTAGTCGGCTTTGGCGTGGTGTCGGTAGAGGTCGCGGACTTCGAGTGTCGGTCCTTGTCTTTGCGTTTTTTAGACAAAACCGGAGTCGGAGTATCCGACGACATGGTATAGTTAAATGCTTTCCCCAAAAAATGCTGGGCAAACTCCGCCCAACGCTTAGTAGTGCGTTTGTTGAAGGTAGCACAAAAGTGACAGACCGAGACGTCGTGGTCTGGGCCTAAACAAGGTATACAGAGGGAATGGAAATCCTTATGCGGTATTTGCTTCCCACAAGAAATACAATTATTAACTTTGTCTGACATCGGTCTGAGGCAGGAAAAGTTTCCCCAACGGGGTACTTGGCTTTTAAGAAGACTTCGGTTTCCAAATTTTTCGTAATCTCAGGAGCTGGCCGACCGGCACTTGCGAACTGCTTCTGCTTCGGGCACCGCGCGGCAAGACAGACTGAAGAAAATGGCGTTGGCTGGTTCTTTTATACCCCTGTCGCACTGACGTCAGGGAAGAAGCGACGATAACCGATGCCGGATCTAGACTTTGGAATTCGGCCGACCGAGGACCCGCCTGACGGCAGGAGAACCCATCTGTTATGACTGAAGCTGTATGCACAATGAACATCATGCTAGGTTTTTCTTGATGAAAAGTAAGTATTTTACTTATATGTGACACGAGTAAGGTTACTGCAGGTTGAGCTCACACATAGTTACTATCGGAGTGCAGGTGGTGGTGGTGAAAGGAATGCACAGCATACTTTTTTTTTTTTTTTTACTAACAAACAAAATAATGAGTCCAAACGTCACACTTCCAAACCGTGTGTGTGTGTGTGTGTGTGTGTGTGTGTGTGTGTGTGTTGGGGGGGGGGGTGCACTTCACAGTCACGTTAGAATGCTTGTCTTGACAGTGAGGAACAGCTGTTTTTTTCAGATAGGTTTCACAAAGTTTATTTTCACGTTCCAAATATTTCCACTTTGCATTTTTATTCAAAGTTTATTTCTGAGCTTATTGTTTATGAATTCGTCCTTATAATTCTGTCAGAAAACAGATGTGTAGATCTCGGTCTGTCACTTGACAAAGCATTTCTGCATTTGTATAATCGTGATCATCGGCAAAGCAGTTCTTTAATTACACAAGACGTGTGGCAATCTTGTTTCCATAATCTTATCTTACATTTTCTTCATACCATACCTTTCCTCAAAGTCTGTAGAGATATCTGTCATTTCATTAGATAAAGCACAAAGAAGAAAGAGAATTTGGCACACTGGGTGGTGTACTAATTTGGCATCCCCCCCATCCCACAATGTGTACTGCTTTTGTTTAATGACAGCTTGTAAGCTGTTCTATTTTTTCTAGTTTAGCTATCCATAAAAATTACCTGGCAGACAGTGTACAAACTTTTAAGTAACTGAGGTTATTGCTTAATTATTAGTTTCAATGCTGATGATCTTTTTTATTTACTGTAAGTTTAGTGCACTGTACAAGTTGATACAGGAAGGCAGGAGTACCCATTCACCTCACCCTTGTTACAGCATTGCATGAGATACAGTAATTCAATGGTAAATTACATTTTTTCATAACAGTTTCTAGTTACATTTCTGGACTACCATGTATATTAAAACTTGTCATAGTTTTCAGCAGCTGCATGTGAAGTGTAGTGTGAGAGCCAGATTCTTTAGTTCTTCACTGTCAGCAAAACTGAAAAGTGCTACATACTGATAGAAAGTCCAGCATACTTCAACATTTTATTGCATGGGTGACTGGGGTGAGTGCTTCATTTTGGTGCATGTATATATCAGGAACTGTTACAGAAGGGTCATTCAGGGAAATGCTTCAAGTTGCTGTTCATGCATACTGCAGCATTTTATTGTAGGGGTTCCTTGGGTGAATGTTTCATTTTGCTGCATGTACATACCAGGAACTGTTACAGAAGGTGTCATTCAGGGAAATGCTTTAGGGTGACTGCTTTCAAGTGTCAGTAGATGAGTCTCAGTAGTCTAGAAGTGTCAGTGCGAGTTGTGCTTTGTGAGCAGTATGCCAGTAGTCTCTCTTGGGAGACAGGGTGATGAATCTGTATATTTTTGCTGTAGTTCATTTCCAGGGGAGATTTTTTTTCATTTTTTTTTCTTTTTTACAGGTAGATGGAGTGGTAGCAAGGCATATGACCCATAGGGTAGACTGGCCAGCTTTTGTGCTATTCAAAACAGTGGCTGTATGTTTCATTATGGGGCATGTATATAGCAGAAAATGCTACTAGATGGTCATTTGGGAATTATTTAATTCTGGTGCTTGTGCATGCATCAACATTTTATTCAATGGATCACTTGGGTGACTGCTTCATGTGGTGGTTGCACATACTAAGGAGTGCTACTGATAGGTCATTTGGCGAAATGTTTAATTTTGGTGATTGTGCATATCTCAACATTTTCCTGAAGGTGTCATTTGGGTGAACATTTTTTTTTTCTGGCATGTGTATAACATGTACTAATGAAGACGTTGGTAGGGGAATATTGTACCAGGGACGTGACTGTGCATACATGGTCAGACTGCTGCAGTGACCGGTGAGCAAGACAGTTTAGTGTCGTGAGCAAGACAGTTTAGTGTAATTTTTTAGCTTATTCACATACAACGCAAACAGACGCACATGAGCTGAAGCCCCATGCTGTACATGTACACATGTACAGATTTCACAGTTTTTTAGGACTAAGGTTATGTAAAGTACAATATTTTTTCATACTTTACTGAATGACTTAGCTAAGGAAAGATGTCAACATGCTAAGTAATACCTCGTTTTGAAGACAGCATTAGTCCTTACAATGTGGTAAAAGAAATGTGGCCTTGCGCTGTACACATGTACATATATCACAGTTTGTTTAGGGCTTACGTTATGGAAATTATTAATGTTTTTCATAATTTGGTAAATAACTTTGCAAGGGAGCATGCCAATGTGCTAAATAATACCTCATTTTGAAGACAGTGTTAATAGTTCCCAACATGGTAAAAGAACTGTCTGCATGTTGTACACATGTACAGATATCAAAGTTTGTTTAGGACTTAGGTTATGGAAATTATGATTTGTTTTCACGTTTTGGTAAATAACTTTGAAAGGGAACATGGCAGTGTGCCAAGTAAAACCTCATTTTGAAGACAGTATTACTCCTTATGACATGGTAAAAGAACTGTCTGTATGCTGTACACATGTACAGATAATGCAGTTTGTTTGGTCTTGTAGGATTATGACAATTAAACATTTCCAATTCTTCTCATTATTATGCCCATATCTTTGCCAGGGAGCATGGTGATGACAGATGATGCACCCTTTTGAAGCTGACATTGAGCCACACAACTTGTGCACTGATATGTAGCCTCTGTCTGCTGCAGGTGATGAGATATTATGCTTTATCAATTATGAGAAATATAACACTAATCATATTTCTGTGAATATCCCCATAAAGGAGCATCACACTGTAATGGGTAAGGTATTATTTTAAAGCTGACATTCATAGAAACAAATTAGATGCAAATTGTATGGGTCTACATGGCACATTGACCAAGACATTGTGCTTTGTTTTTCCAAAAAGGTAAAACAAATATGCACAATATCAGCATTCCTTGGCAAATATTTAATAATGATATAGATACACGCTATCAATATTTACACTGTCGGAAAGGTCAGTGTCTGCTGAACAACTTTCACATTTACATTGTTCGTCTAGCTCTTATAGTTAGAGAGTTATGAACATTTGTTTTCTGTATGGTATTACAAATGCATTTTCTGAAAATGAGCACAGGGTGCACTGTTGTTCCTATGGTGGAAGTAAGCGGGCAGCATTTTCTGAGCTGCTCCAAAGTGAATGAGTTATAACCAGCATTGCATGTGATCTCCACCCTCTGCCTTGCAGACAGTGAAACCACATTGAAGCTTGATGTAGCTTTTTTCACACAGACACTGAGGGAGATCACCAAGCTTCTATGCTTACATCTGTATGGAAAGGTACTCAAGGGTAAAATAAAGCAAAACTATACAGTTAACTAACAGCAAAAAGAGTGAAAAGATAGAAATATTTGAACTGCCTGCCTCCTTTCTCTTCTGTGTATAAGCATAATGAACCATGAGTCATACTTTAATTCTATACCTTTACAGTATATGCCTTTGCTAGCAATTAAACATATTCTATACAAGGAAAGCTAACCACAACACTTCATAAGAGTCCTAGTTCACAACAAATCATAAGTCAACTTTGCTCAGGGCCATAATACATAATGGTGGCTAGCAAAGCATAGGAATCCTGGGTTTTAATTCTGAGCCATTAAGGCAGGAAGGAAAGAAAATACATTGTGATCTTCCAGTTCCCCTAATGTCATCTAAATATATCTTGTGATTCTATATATAGCTTTGATACCTGAAGCACAATATCAAGTTATTCTAAACCCAAACATGCTCTAATGTGAATTTTAACTAATTCTCCACAAGAAAAGGTAACAGAACACATTGCTTCAGTTATAATAGTTCACGCTGTTATGAAGGAAATAGTGAACTCACATGCCTACTTGCTATCTTGTCTTATGTTGACTCTAGTATTGTGTGACTACTTACAAAGTGCTATTACTTTTAAGTACAGATTTACTAAGTACAATTGTCTAATTAGATTGAAGAGATGTCACTGACACCACTGAATGCAAGATGGCTAGTAACAACAAAGACTGACCTCTTTCTACCCCATCAGTTCTTTAAGCAAGGAAAATACAAGAGATAAAAATAAATCACTGGCTATAAGAAAAGATTTTGAATGAAAAAATAAAACAATAAGAGGAAAACTTAGGGAAAAACAAACTGGAATATAAAGAGGGCAAAAGGAATAACCCCCCCCCCAAAAAAATGAAAGGGTAACAAAAGAAGAGACATGAAGGACAAAGCATAAGAAAAAAAAGACTTTCTGGAGTGGGGGAGTGATTAAAATCTGTATAAGTTTCACTTGATGGACTTTTGTAATACATCAGATCTTATAACTATGCAGCATGTAGTCAAATCTGGTAAATTTAATTCACCCAATTATTTAGATGCAATAATTTCAGTCCAAGAGATCTGAGTTTAGTGATCATATAAATTTTATTTAGAATTTATTACCTGAAATATTTTAACTGGAATACAATACGATGTGCGCAACATATAAAACAATAACTTAAAGAAATTTATTTTTATTAAAGTGACTTCAGGTAATGAAAGTTTCATGACTAGCCATCCTTTGGGTCCAATTCAACCAACTTCTAGCATTTTAAAATTTATTGTTACTGTATACCTTTGGTGGGATATTAAGAGAATGTTGTGTATAAATATTTGAGTGGATTTATCAAATGAACTGAGGAGGACAGTCTACAAGTAAGAACCAGTAGTTTGAAACATTTGAAAACAACTAGAAAATAAGAAGTTATGTACTCACCATAACGTTCCATCTGAGTAGGTATCTTTATTTGTCTGCAACCTTTGGGTATCGGATCCGAGCCAGCAACTTATTTCACAGCTAATAGATCTGAGCTCCTAGCTCCTCCCCTTACCCATAACCCCCTGCTAACCCCGACTGACCTCAGATCAAGTTTGCCCTTATGTAAGCAGCTAACAGGCTAAATACGTCCCGAAGGAACTAAGGAAGGGACATCCAGAAATAAAATTCGAAGGTCAGGAGGAAAGGGGGGGGGGTGGTTGCAGACAAATGAAGATACCTACTCAGATGGAACGTTATGGTGAGTACATAACTTCTTAATCTGAAGTAGGAACTTCATTTGTCAGCAACCCTTGGGACAGAGTCCCCAGCTACCTAGATCTTGGGCAGCCTTCATGGAAGGATGTTCCGGAGCACTGCGGAGCCAAAGGATGCTCTCCCTCTGGAGATAACATCCAGCTTATAACGGTTGATAAAAGTATGGGATGAGGACCAAGTGGCTGCAGAGCAAATATCATCCAATGATACTCTATACCTAAAGGCAACAGAGGTAGATATAGAATGAATAGAATGCGCACTTACTGCCTGAGGTGCGGGCCTTCCAGAACTTTCGTAGGCCAAGAGAATGCACTGTGAGATCCATCGTGACAGAGTGACTTTAGAAACAGATTTGCCCAAGTTAAATTTGGCAAAGGAGATGAACAACTGGTCAGATTGTCTATGACCAGCCGTCCTATAAATGTAGAAGCGCAGTTGTCTGTGCACATCTAACGAATGCAATTTGTATTCTCCTTTGTTTTGATACTTAGGAAAGACAGGCAGGTTAATAGATTGATTGATATTAGCCTCTGAGGCCACCTTAGGAAGAAATGAGGGATTGGTCCTGAGGTATACTCTATCCTGGTGGAAGGCCAAGTACGGGGGTTTTACACAAAGGGCCTGAAGCTCGGAAACTTTTTTCGATGAAGTAATAGCAACAAGGAACGCCATTTTCCAGGATAAGTACTTAAGATCAACCAAAGTGGCAGGTTCAAAAGGGGGAGCTGTCAAGGCCTGCAAGACTAGTGATAAATCCCAAGGGGGTACAATGTCTTTGATAGGGGGTCTGAGCAAAAAGGTACCCTTGAGAAAGGTTTTGCACAATTTTGCCGTGATCAAAGGCCCTGATTCATGTCCCACATGATAATGAGAAATAGCTGCTAGTTGAACCTTGACCGTTGAGCAGCTAGCCCCCTAATGAAAAAGACCTGTAAGGAACTCCAACACAGTCGGCAACGGTGCTGTGAAGGGATCTAAATTATTATGTTCCATCCAGATGGAGAAACGCATCCACTTACTGCAACAGACCCTTCTAGTGGAAGGTTTGTGTGCCGCTACTAGTATGGCTTTAACTGGGGAAGAGATACCAGGAGTCCTGACTAGGAGTGGAACTGGAGCAGCCAAGCTGTCAACTTTAGGCTGTCCAGATTCAGGATCGGAAGACCTAGTGGGTGAGATATTAGATCCGGTAGGGGATCCAGAATCCAAGGGGGATTCACTAGGTGAGACCACAGGTAAGAGAACCACGTATGACGAGGCCAGAATGGGGAAATGAGGATCATTCTGCTCCCCAACTGACTGGCTTTCTGTATGAGTTTCAGCATCAGGGGTAGAGGAGGATACGCATAAAGCAGACCGGGAGGCCAAGCATGCACCAGAGCGTCTCTCGGGGATTCCCCGAAGGGGGGAATTAGAGCGAAGTAGCTGTTGCATTTTGTATATGAGCGAGAGGCGAAGAGATCACAACAGGGTTGCCCCCACACGGCAAAATTCCGCTTCGCTACCTGGGGATTGACAGACCACTCGTAAGGTGAAAGGATGGTGTGGCTGAGTCTGTCCGCTAGTATGTTGGACCGTCCCGGAATGTGCGTTGCAATAAGAAAGCGGTTGGTGGAGATTGCCCATTCCCACTCTCTCATGGCCTCTCGACAGAGAGGATAGGACCTGGTTCTCCCCTGTTTGTTGATGTACTAGACAACTGACATGTTGTCCGTCTGTATCGCAATAGTTCCTACAGGAAGAAGGTTGTGAAGTGCCTGCAACGCCAAGAGCACCGCCCTCATCTCCAGAACATTGATATGCAAAGAGGTTTCTGTGTCGTTCCACGTGCCTTGGACCGTCCTGCCAGAGCAATGCGCCCCCCACCCGAGGCGAGAGGCGTCCGTGGTCACCGTGGCGAGGGGGAGAAGCGTGGAGAAGGGACGTCCCCCGTATGGAGGTCCGGGGAGTGGAGCCACCACAAAGGAGCCCTCCTGCAAGACCTGTTGAGGGGAATAGGATGGCTTAGGGGGTAGTGTAGAAAGGACCACTGGACTTGAAGGGTCCACTGCAGGAGCCTCATGTTGAGACGAGCCAACGGCAGAACAGTGATTGCCGCCGCCATGTAACCTAGAGCCCTCAGGACCAACTCCGCCGGTGGAGCTTCTAATTGGAGGATGGCCCGCACATGAAGCCTCAGGCTTTGTAGTCGTTCCACAGTCAGGAATGCTAGAAGGTACTTCGTATCTACTTTGGCCCCTATGAACTCTCTCACCTGGGTCGGCGCAAGAGAGGACTTGTCCATGTTGATAGTGATGCCCAGCCGGGGGGCAAGTCGAAGGAAGTAGTCCCTGGCTGAGCAGAGTAGATGCCTTGTTGGGGCGGTCAGGAGCCAGTCATCCAGTTATGGAAAAACCTGTATTCCCTGGAGTCTCAGGTGGGCCGCTATCACTGCTAATACTTTGGTAAACACCCTGGGGGCTGTGGTGAGACCAAAGGGAAGGACCCTGAACTGGTAGTGACTGGCTCCCAGCCGGAAGCGGAGAAACCTCCTGGATCGTCTGTCCATCCGAATATGGTAGTACGCATCCTTGAGGTCTATTGAGCACATCCAGTCATTCTTCTGCAGAAGGGGGAGGATGGATTGAAGGGTGACCATCCGGAATTTTTGTTTGGTTACTAACAGGTTCAGAGAAGAAAGGTCGAGAATTGGCCTCAAGTCCCCCGTCTTTTTTGGCACCAAAAAGAACCTGGAGTAAAACCCTAATCCGAACTGGCCTGGGGGGATGGGTTGGATGGCTCTTTTTTCTAGGAGCTGCTGTATCTCTGCAGCTGCTACCTCCCTCTGATCGGGTGGTACATCGGGGAGGTTTCTGACTTTGGGGACGTGATACAGGGGAATAAGGTAACCTCTGGATATGATACGAAACACCCAGCGATCCATTGTGATAGACTCCCAATCTGCCAGGTGCCTCGAGAAACGCCCCCCCCCCCCGACTGCCTCCAAAGTGGAGCAGTCGGGCCACCCCTCAGGACTGCTGCATGGGCCGGTCAGAGAAGGATTCTCTGGACCCAAAATTGTTCGGGCCCCCTCCGCCTCTAGGGCGGCGTCCTCCCTGTCCTCCTCTGCCACGGAAGGACTGGTTGTCCGGAGCAGGTTGGGAATGTTGCGATTTCCGGAACCACATCTTCTTCTGTCCCTTTTGGTTCTTGGAGAAGGACCTCTGGGGAGCAGAGAAGCGGACTCAGACGGCAGACAACGTCTTCCCGTCCTTTTCGCTCTGGACTAAAGTCTTGCGAATGGTCTTGCCAAATAAGGCAGAACCATAAAAAGGGGCATTCACAAATGATGCCTTAAAGGGTTCCGCGAAGTCACAGTGTCGGTGCCAGGCCTGACATCTCATGACTAGGCCTGCTCCGCTGGCTCTAGCGGCTCCCTCTGTGGCATGGGATAAAAGCCGCATAGAGGTATTCGATATTGATCTTAGAGTGGCCATGTGAGTGGAATACAACTGCTTGTCTTCTGCCGACATGGACTCCGGGGGGGAAGCAGCGTACTCTTTGATAAGGTCTCGCTGCATCCTAATGACGTGTGCCATGTAGTTCAGGGACCTTACTGAGAAGGTCGCTGAACTAAAGACCCACTTCCCTAGGCAATCCATCGAGCGGGACTCTTTGCTCGGTGGATGCACAGAGGGGTTCTCCTGAGCTAATTCCCTCTTGGTGGCTGCCGCCACCAACATGGCATCTACGGGGGGACCCTTGATCCAGTGGGACCTCTCCGAAGGGGGGCTCAGAATCTTATCGGGGCACTTGGGAACTGGCTCCACAGTGTCCGGCTCCTTCCACGCCCTGGTGGTAATCAGGTCCACCAGGGGGTCGGCCGGAGGGGACACCCAAGAGGTAGACGGGCCTGCTTCGAATGCCTCCAGGAACACGGATTCATCAGAGGAAGCCTTGGGGCAGACCACCCCCCCTGATCCTAAGCACTTCCATGATGTCTCCGAAGGAGACATCCTCGGGGGGTGATCTTGGGGAACCTTCCCCCTCATCCAAATCTGTATCTTCTGTTAAGGACTCGGGGGAGTCCACGTGCCTCCTCTTACACTTCCACTTGTGAGGAACATCCTCGGGGGGCTGTCCGAGGAAGACTCACCAGCAACGTCCTGTTCCAGTGGAATGACCTGAAACATCAAAGCAGGCTGTCCCTGAGGCCGAGTGACGGAAGCCTGACTCAAACGACAAGGAGTGCGGGATGGAGCCATAGCAGGGAGCGGGGGCCTGGATGCCCTCAACAGTGCCCTCTCCACCACCTCGAATGCTGAGGGAGAGCCGCTCTCAGTGGGATCCGAGAGCCGACCCTCGCCAGGATCTGAAGGGCGGATCGGAGCCGGTGCCAAGACCAACGGATCTGAAAGGCCAGTGTGCTCCGACATGGACGGAGCCGAAGGCACACTAAACCCCCCCGGATCCGAAGCTCAGAGCATGGCTCTGAGAGCTTGGATCCGAAAAGGATGGATCCGGCAAGCTTGAGGGGTGAGTCGGCGCCGAAGTACCTGATAATGTCAGCGCCGACCCGACCCCAACGCTGCCCGGCTCTGAACGCTCTGAACCCAGGAAGCAGGTCGGAGAAGGAGCTATCGGGGCAAAATAGGATGTTGAGCTCCCCCCCGGAGGGGGGGGGGGAGGCAAGAGCACTCCCATCTGCATTTGGGCCTGGATGAACCTTCTCATCACACAGTCCAAATCGGCTTCCGACAAGCTGAGTGTTGATCTCGACGAGGCCTCCGAGGCTGGCCGGGAGTGCCGCCTCGATGACCTCGACGGAGATCGGGTCTCCCCCTCCTCGGGACCCGGTGAAAAGCATGGAGACCGGGTCCGAGAAGGAGGAGACCTAGACCTGGAAGACCTAGAGGGAGAAGCCCGCTTAGCTGAGGGGGGCCGACGCGGAGGCCTCGGCCCTCCGCTTGTGGTGCTTCTCCCTCTTCTTTTCCTTCCTAGCCTCCCCCTCCTTTGGCGCAGAAGCGGGAGTTTGAGTCCCGGCTGGGGGGAGAGAGGCAGGAGTGGCCGCCACCAAGGCCTGGGAGGAGGCCACAGAAGTACTGGAGGCCGAAGCCGAATCCGGGGGCAAAAGTCCCGCCAGGATCAGCTTCGACCTCCGGTCCTTCAGTGCCCTGGGGGTTGAACGCAGCGCAACCAGAGGATAGGTGTTCAACCCCAAGGCACCGGACACACCGAGTGTGGCCATCCGCCTGTGGGAGCTTATGGCCACACTTGGTGCACTTGGAGAAAATCAACTTTGGGGCCTCAGACATGACTACAAAAATAAACACACTCACACGTAAGGCCCCAACTTACAAGTGCGCACACACACACTACGAACCAGTGGAGGGAGGGGAGGAGAACACAATTTACCACAAAAAACAATTAAATATAGGATATTTAACACTAAGGAACCTAACCACTCACACTTTAAGGAGATTTATAGGTAATAAGTAATCAAAACCACTTATCTGAGCAGGAGCTCGTAACCTAGCTGCTGAGTCTAAGCGCAGCAAACTAGATCTGAGGTCAGTCAGGGTTAGCAGGGGGTTATGGGTAAGGGGAGGAGCTAGGAGCTCAGATCTATTAGCTGTGAAATAAGTTGCCGGCTCGGATCCGAGATCGGATCAGATACCCAAAGGTTGCTGACAAATGAAGTTCCTACTTCAGATCTAACATAGGTTTATAGGTTCATAGGTTAGTACTAAGCTAACTGCCCTTGCAAGCCATTGTAAGCCTAGCCAATTATCCCTTGTGAGACTCAAACCCTGCACCTTGTGTTTGTTAGATAAACACCTTAACCATTAGGCCACCCTCCCAACATTTTTTGGAACACTGCATGCTGGGTGCTGAAGATACATGCATCTGCAAGTCCTGTAAACAGTAGCTTAGTTTTTACAACTAGGATGTTGCACTATGTTTTATTTAGCAGAGAACTGAGAAAAAGGCTGTATATAAATACTGAACAGCTAGATAAGGATAAAGTGGGCGCCTCTGTATTGCCATTGTGGTAATAGTCTTGGTTAAACAACCACTGATGGAAAATTAGGTAATCGTGTTTTTATGAACATTACTTTGAAGTAATTATAAATTCTTTAAGGAAAACAAATTTGATCCATTGCCATCCATCATCAGCTAGGGCAAATATATTTTCACAAAAAAAAAAAACTGTAGAACTTTATGGGTTATTCCTTGGTCATTGTGTACCACTCTGTACATGAACTTACACAAAATAAAAGCACTGCAAAATGAAATTAGTCATACTCTTTAGACAGGAAAATGTTGGCAGATTTAATAATCCATTATTTCATTATTTAGTTGTTTCAGAGACTGCTAAAATCATTAGATCTGAATGATGTTTTAAAAATCTTTCAAACATTCCCTATAATCCCAACATTTGTAGAAGAAGTAAACTGATTGACTTTTGTCTCAACCTCCATTATTGCAGCACAAGACAGTTTGGGATTTCGCCCCCCCCCTTTTTTTTTTGTTTCAACTCCCCAAGGGCTATTCAGCAATGATCAGTATAATATAATTAACTATTAACTCCACATCCTCATCCTTCAAATTGATGATGGAAAGGCAAAATATTTTTCATTGTTATACCAAACTCTATATTTCACAGACAGCTATTTCTAAATTTTCATAAATAAACCCAGCCACTCCAGACAAAATAAAAATAATAAAATACTGATATATATTAAGCTCTGTCATCCAAAAATGCACAACTTCATCAGAATAAAATTACACTGAAATATACACATTATGTGTGTGTATGTAGATATATATATATATATATATATATATATATATATTAATATATTAATTAAAAACCACTTTCACAACTCCCCAATAAAAGTCATTTAATAACATTCTGCTTTACTGAATTACTCAACCATTGGAACTTATCAACCTCAAATAGAATTTGCCATACTAAATAATAAAAAATTACGACAATGTCCCCCTGACATCTTTGTTCATCCTCCTCCTTCTTAATGGCATAATAATGTTGATAAATCTGCTTTTTTAACATCCCAAGTTTTCCAATTGTTAAAGCAGGACAAGTAAATCTCTAAATATGCTAACCCAGTAGAATTTACAATTAAAACATCCTGTATAAGTATGGGACATGTTTGACCCAAATGTTAAAAATGTACTGGTGCTAATGTATTTATATTGTTTTTATGTTCCACATTTATACATTCCTTTATTACAATTATATACCTGAATCTTAACCCCTATTTCCAGAACTCTTTTGATATCAAATTAACTTTTTGAAAAAAAACTTCAGATTACTACTGAATCTCTCAGTCTTACCCAACTACAGAATCAAAAACACACAGATGATGTTTAATGATTTTATAATGCGACTACTATCCACAGAAAAAAACTAAAAATATAGTTTTATTATAATCGCCATTCTGTGTTTTAAAAGAGAACTGCGTAGTCTCCTTTAAAGCTGGGACTGAAAAAGTATTTTCTGTTTAAACTCAAATTATTTCATTAACCAGATTTTTCTGGATACGTCCTTTCAAGAAACATCATTTGATACCAGATTTGATAGTCAAGCCATCTGGGAAAAGGTATACTTTTCCGATAGAATGATCTTTTATCTGCAAGGTAATTTCCTTGAAACTGACAGAGTGGACTATGTTATAGTCTTTATATGATTACTGTGATTTGCATTTCCTTTCTGTACTAGTTAAAATATCATCTGCTGGCTTATGAAAAATCTCTGTAGTGTCCCCAGAGCTGTGGTAAAAAAAAAAAAAAAAAAAAGTGTGTGCCAAATAGTTCTGATATCTTATAATCAAGGTACTAGAGGTATACACTTTCTTAGCGCATCTGTTCACCAGCCCTGATTCCTTATCAAAACACAAAGTGACCAGAGGTACTGGGATTCCTGGAGTGGATGGGTCTTGACTTATGGTTACAAAAAAGCAAGTCTTTCTTCAAAAGCCTTATGTAGTTGGTGTGCTTTCTTTGTGTTGGAGACTAGAGTAAATGAACTGCAATTTAGTTTCACTGAATTATTAAATTAAATGTGCTATACAAAGAAAGGACTGCCTCTTCTGATTCTGACATTCTCACTGTCTACAGATATCTCCTAGGAGGAGATGAATCACTAAATAGTTAAGTAAAAATACATTTAGACTGTTACATGAAAAGTTTTCTACTGGGAACCAGAAAACCAGATATTTGGGACGGTATGTCCTTAAGGTCACACTTCTTTCACTGTGATAATTCAATTTGGGCCACGTTAAAAAAAATCATCTTCATCAAGGGTAATGCACATGCCTTTTGTTTTCTTTTACCTTTGTGAATTTTTCCCAGTTTCTGTGAAAGCTCACACTTTCCAGTTTTAAATGAAGAATGTTGTTAGTGCCTAGTTGTTTTGTGTGCACTATTAAAGTATTCTGGGACGAACCATATGTAGGCAAAAGCAGGAGCAGGTTGAGTGCTGGTGGATGATGTAAAATTCTTTTGCTGTGGTGTTATTTGGCTTACCCATAACAATGTACTTATGATCTGCAGTATACTGTACTTCAAAAATGACCCAAAACAGCTCTGATGCAGGTACAAAGAAAGGTGCTGATTTTATTTTTACAATATGTAGAATCAGAATTAGTGACTGGTCCTTAGGTATTTTGATGAATAACTTCTGAGCACTGCTTTGGGGAACTGAAACTGAAAGTGTCCTCAACTGCTGAACTCATGAAGCCTTACACTTCACAGAATTTAAATAATGCCTCCCTACATTTTCTAACCTTTTGCGGCATTTAGTCTTTCTTTCTTTGTCTTCTTTCCCCTTGGCATCCCCTCCTCTCATGTCTTTTCTAACTTACCATTTTTTGCGCTAGAAACCTCGTTTAATTTATTTCCCACAAACCTTCATAACCTCAAAGTATGTTACCTATTAAGTCACTCCTTAACATTTCTCACTTGGGTAGTAAAAAAAAAGAGAAAGCTTTCAAACAAAGGTCTGGTCACTAAGTTTTACATGGATTTCACAAGACTCCAATCTGTGAATATGACCTACACACAAATCACAGAGAATGGCAATTTTCAAGTGTAACATGCACATTTGTAGAGATTTTTTTTTTGCAGCTAGTGTTAAAATGGCAACTACAACAGAATCAGCAAACACGGACTATATACAGTACTTACAAAAACATGTAGCTCACATTGTTTAAATTGGAAAACAAGACCAACTCTTGACTGATGGATGCAAGAAAAGAGTCTTCATCCAAAGAGATTTAAAATGTGCATCTTACAGCAACTGCATGATCTACCATGCAAATCTTAATTCACAACACTCTAGAATGGATTTTGCATAGTATCACATGAATCTAAATGAAACTTTGTTTCAAAAGTAAACCTGCATCTTTACAGTGAGAAGCAACATACAATCTAACAGCTGAGACAAAAAAAATACAATCTTATCAGTTGCAAGGTAAGAGGGTAATGTACCATTAGAATGTGCATGCTTAAGCATACTACTTGTCATATATTCTAGACATATGGGCATTCCTAGAATTTGTGAAAATGGTCTGCAACTGATAGCAACTATCACAGGAACACTGTAGTGAATCTTAATTCTTAGCTCTTTGGTGATGATCAACAGCCATCATTAAAAAAAAATGAAGTAGGTGATCCGTGGGGGTGGGGTGGAATTAGTGAGACATTTCAAGGACAGAATTACCATGTTATGATTCAGAATAGCAGATTGTTCTCTGAAGTGACCAACTACTGACAGTAAGCACTTAAAGTACATATATTTCTTGTCATATCAGACACTGGTACAATAAAAAACCTTTGAAATGAGAAAATTGTTTAGGCAGATATGCTGGCAGTCCCAGCTCTGTTATTAAAGGTAAAGGAGCGGGATTGATATAATCCCTAACTTCAAAGAAAATATAGTGTACTAGTGAAGCTAAGATGAAAGTATTTCCAGCACTCCTTATGTGATTTGTTGACAGACTGAAAGGGGAAAAGCATAACCTTACTTTCTCTGACATCAAGTACATTTTTGACTTTCAACTCACTGTGAAGAATCCAATACATGAAAATCGTCAAAAAAGTATTAGCAAGAGTTGTTATGTAGACTAATTACTGCAGAGCAAAAGAAAAAGTACAGCTGTGTAAGTTATCTTACTGCAACAGTAGATGTTTCAAACAATTACTGCTGCAGTAGCCTAAGCTATCTGGATTATATTCTGCCAAGATCATGCCAAGTGGAGAACTTCCAAAGCTTTAGGGCACCTTTCATGCATCCTAACCACTGAACAGCTTTAGGAAGGCTGTATAAAGTCAGTGCTTAGGGAGCAAAACCTTCACACCTCTCTTGCCTCAGAGTAAGAGAGGCTAGAGCCCTGTTTCTGAAGTATATAATAGTAACAAGGTAAATAGAAATATCCACATCCTGGAGAAAAAAACACCACAAAAGAGGGATAGTCGGAAGGTGTCCCTGATGCAGCAGTGATCTATTCAAACACCTACTGTTACATTAACTAACTGTACTATGTTCATCATTAGATCACTGTTGCAGTAATATAAGCTAGAAGAGTATTACTAGCAGAGTTTACAAAGAAAGGGAGGAGGATGAAAAGTCAGAATCCAGGAGCCGCTGGCAAAACCTACTCTAGACCTAAAAGAAATTCTAACTTGTAATGTTGCGTTAATGTATGCACACAGGACCATGTTGAGTCTTTACAATACTTTTGAATCCACCCCTTCTCAAACAGCCACAGAAGAAGCCAAAGCCATGGCAGAATGGGCCCAGACCTTTTCAACTAGTGACTTCTTATTTTATTTTATTTATTTTATTTTACATTTGTTGACTGGGTTGGTCCAACTGGATTTATGTCCATTTTCAGCAGAGGCCCGGGGAGAAAAGCTCCAAGTGAAATACATTAAACAAAGAGCATTAGTCATTAAAAGCATTTAACATTAAAAAAGTTACACACATAGTTCAGAGAAAACAAAAAAACAATAGCATGAGGCATCCATTTGGAAATGGGCTGTTTTGACATTGTCCCTTTTTTACCTTCATATGAAATGAACAGATGGTCCGAATTCCTTAAGGTTTTAGCCCTGTCAATATAGTATCAGAGTTGCCTGTGGACATCCAGAGTATGTAAAATCCTTTCTCCCTTTTTGATTCTGGAAAAATAAAGTGAAATGTACAGCTTGACTCAAAGTAAATTCTAATTACTTTAAGCATAAATGAAGGATTCTTTTCTCAAAATTACCCTTATCTTTATGAAAAATGAGATGGGGTTATCTCACCATAACAGCTTGTAACTCAGATACTCTCGAGCAGGTTAGAGAATGAGTAACTCTAATTTCCAAGTCAAGAACTTCAATTCAGCCTGATGAGCTGATTCAAATGGAAAAAAAATGAATTTCTCTAGAAGAATATTAAGATCCCATGAAGGAGCCACCTGTTTTCTTGGTAGACAGATATGAAGAACCATTTTCAAAACCATATTTGTTTTGAGACATGGTAGAAAGGGGAGGGAGATAAGCAGAGAGAGACTGCTCAAAGATGAAACTTTACAGGGCGGTAAGAAATAATAACTCACACAAATATTGTAGAACCAGAGGCATCTGGGCCTTAAAGGGGTCCTGATTCTTAGCATGGTACCAAACAGAAAATCTTTTCCACATACCCATATACGATTTTCTAGTAGCAGGTTTCTTAATTTTCTTTAATACCTGATGCACGTCCACAGAAAAGATGCGCCTAAAAACTGTTAAAACTCTGCCATCCAGTCAACTGAAGAAGTTGAAAGTTGTGGCAGTATCAATCAATCACTGCCTTGTTTAAGAAAATTCTGTAAGGTAGCTTATGATTACTGCACATGGCCATTTTCAAAAGAAAATAAAACCACTATTGCCTGAATCAAAAGGGAGTCACCACAATTACCTTTGGGAATCCTTCTGAATCTTCAGAAAGACCCTGGATATCAATGGAAAAGGTGGAAATGCATACAGAAACATTCCAGTCCATGGGAATGAGAAGACAGACATCTGTCTTCTAGGCCTCCTTGCAAAAATCCTGGAGCAGAATTTCTATAATTGTCTACTGTGAAAGGAAGCAAACAGATCTATTTGAGGAGTTCCCCACAACTGATCAATTCTTCCAAGCCTCCAGGTTTAGCTTCCATTCATAGGGTCTGTATTTGACCTGCACAGCTTTTCCGCAATAATGTTTTGCTCTGCCAGAATGTATATAGGCTGAAGTTATAGCCTGAGTTGTCAAGTTCCAGGCTACCATAGTTACTCTGCAAAGGTACGATCTGATTCCCCATTATTTAAGTAACATGCCACTGTAATGTAGTCTGTAATTACTAGCATACGGCCTGCAGTCCAAAGTCGATTTAGGGAATTGAAAGCAATTATTATTGCCATCATATACTTGGCATTTGCAAGTTTCAATCTGGCCTACTTTTTCCACAGACCCTGAACTTTCACCCTCTTTGAAACTTGTCCCCAGGCAAGTTTGAGGCATCTATGATTACAGGCTGAGTAGGAGCAGGAAAGAAGGTGTTACCTGGGTCATGAGATAATTGAGCCACCCAACTCTATTTTGACAAACCCCCAAGACTGGTGTCTGAAAAGATAGTGGGTGTTGGCTCCAAACAGATTTAAGGAACCACTGAATTTTTCTCATGTGAAGTCTCTCTGGAGGAATCATAATTGCAGAGGCCACGTAACCCAGAATCTTGAGATACTTCCTGACTGAAGCCAAAAACTTGGATGGTGCAGTGGTGCAGCAGTAGTCTGCTCACAGCAAAAGGTTCTCCGGTTCGATTCTTGGCTGGAATAACTTCTGTGTAGAGTCTACATGCCCTCCCTGCATGTGTGTGATTTTTTCTGGGTACTCCGGTTTCTTCACATGTTACAAAGACATGCTTCTGGAGCATTTCTCCCTGGGCCTCCGCTGAACATTGGCTTTGTTCCCAATCGGACTTTCCTGGTAAAAAAATGTTAAATAAATAAAAACTGGTTGGAGAAAAACAGAAACTGTTCCTTATAAAAGTCTACTTTGTCCTGAGGAAGAAAATCCCTCATAAGAGAAGTATTCAAAAGGCCTCCCAGAAACATTATCCAGTGAGATTTTGAGAGAGAATATTAGTGCCTTTCAAACTGCAATGAGCTATTACTGGTGGCAGACAGTTTGTTAACATCGCTGAGTTGTAGATAGCCCAAAGGATAAGACACAAAACTGAAAATGTAGAACACAAAATGTTTAAAAAGTTGGATGTCTAAGAACTACAATGTGATAAAGATCTTTTAAATACAGCATTACCAAAAATCTGAGAGGTAAGATAAGAGGTAAAAGAAACTGAAGGGAAAGCATTTTGAACTTTGGGACTTTGATATGAAGGCTAAGAAAAGAAAAGTCTAGAACTATTCTTCAAGTTCCACCATTCTTTGACACCAGAAAAATTCTTAAATAAAACCCCTTCTTTGCCTCCTCCCATGATGAGAATTAGATCTATGACCCCTAGAGAGGAGGGAAGTTTGGTTTGACATATGAAGAGGTTCATAGGTAGGTACTAGGCTACTGGCCCTAAGGCCTATATAAGACTAGCCAAATGGTACCCTGGTTTTCACCACCCAAGAAAATTATTTTTCTGTGCCCCTGTCGAGCAGAGCCACAGAAGTGATCCCTGGGGTGAATTTCCTATCTCCCATCCAGTCATCAAGATTTTTCTTGAAGAATGCTAATGAGGAGTTTTGTTTGACATAGATAGGTAGTTTGTTCCAGAGTATGGGAAGTCTCTGGGACAGGAATCTATCCCTCCAGCATGTTCTGTTTATTGTGGTGACAAGGTTTAGGTCCCTAGAGCATGTAGCTCGCAGGGATTGGGATTTCTTTAAGTGGAGCATGTCCAACAGCTCTGGGTTTCACATAGCTTTGCATGCTAGGCAGAGATCACCTCTGAGTAGATGATATGCGACAGAGTAAAGCTGGAGTTTTTTGAGACGGTCTACGAAGGGCATCTGTTTGAAACCGGTAATCCTCTTTGCGAGTTATTTCTGCAGCCTTTCCAGTTGTTGTAGATGTCTTGTGAGGTACATACCAAAAGGGGCATTGTACTCCATTAATGGGTCTAATGAGTGATGAGTTGAGGGGAACAATGACCGCTTTTTTTCCTGGATGAGAAACCTTTTGTGATGTGTGCCACGTAGAAGGATTTCCTGACTACTGTGGCAATGTGATTACCAAAGGAGAGACTACTGTCCAACTGTGTCCCAAGGTCTTATCACACACCTATGTGGTAGTTCATGGGTACAGAGTTTTTACCAAAGGGGATGACAATTCACTTTTTGGCACTGAGCTTGAGGCCATGGCTTTGACATCAGGCATCTGTCTCAGTGAGGCCCTTTTGTAGGATGTCCACATCGTTAGGAGTTTTGATTATGGCTCCTAGATTGCAGTCATCTGCGAAGTTTGTTAGCCAAAGACCTTCTGTGTTAGCCTGTACTTCAGAGAAGTTGATACCAAACAGGAGAGGACCCAGGACTGAACCCTGTGGTACTCCACTTGTCACTGGTCTGAAGTTGGATTTAGAGTCTGCTACTTTCACAGTGTGGGTTCTGTCAGTGAGCCAGTTCGCAACCCATCTTGTGACATAGGGAGTTATACCTAGTTTTGTGAGTTTATCTATAATTCCAGAGTGGGGGATGGTGTCGAAAGCCTTGGCGAGATCTAGATAGGCTGTGTGAACCACCTTACCCTCATCTAAGACTTCTTTGAAGCGGTCTCCAAAGCCGATCAGGTTTAGGAGACATGATCTGCCTTTTATAAACCCGAACTGGGTAGGGTCTTGAGTTTGGAGATTACCAATGTCATAGTTTATAATTTCCATGATGATGCATTCCATAGCCTTGCAGACCAGGCTCGTCAGGCTAATGGGGAGGTAGTTCCTGGGGTCCGTGATGGCTCCCCCCTTTGTGGAGTGGGATACCCGCTGCTGTACGCCATTCAGTGAGCACAAAGCCTGAGGTGAGGCTATGACTGAACATGGTACTTAATTGGGGTGCCAGTTTGTTCTGTAGTTCATGTAGAATGCAGCCTGAGATGTTGTCAGGTCCCATGGATGTTGTGTTCTTGGCTTTGGTGTTTTTTTTACCTGTGCAGCCGTGATTACAGGAACTTTGCATTCTTCTGGTATAGAGATGGGCCCTTTAGGGGGTGAGAGAGGGGTAAAGTTAGCACTGAACCTATCTGCCAGGATGTTGGCAATATCAGTTGGTTCTGTATATTTAGTGCCATTCTGCTGTAACTCAGAGCAGATCTGAGTGTTGCCATTGAGATTCTTGACAAAGCTATAGAATGCTTTGTGGTTATCTTTAGAATCAGTGGCGATTTTGTTTTCGTAACTAGCTTTGGAGGATTTTATGAGGGATCTCAGCTTCTTACTGAGGCTGACCATGGAGTTCCTCCAATCATGGGATTTTACTCTTTTTTGCAACAGTTTCTTTCTTCTGTTATAGAGTTTGTTTATGGCAGGGGACCACCAGATTGGCTTCCTTTTTTTGGAGGATAGCATCTTGGTTCTATTACAGATTGCATGATCCATGCACGTAAGTGCTTATAAAGTGCATTCGTAGAGGATTCAGCAGTCGTACCTCTATTGTCCTTCAGCATGGTTGTCCTGAGGTTTGCCACGTCTGTCTTAAAAAGCATGAAGTTGGCTCTAGAGAAATTTTTTATGGTGGGTTCCCTAATGGGGTGTGGGGTGGGATGTGGATGTCTAGGGTGATTAGCTTGTGGTCGGGTCTGACCAATGAGGAACTGACCTCTGGTATGGAACACCGGTGGCCCATGTTGGTAATGACCAGGTCTAGCATATTGCTACCCCAGGTGGGGGTGTGGATAAGTTGATCCAAGGCCCTTGAATTTATGAATTCCAGAAAATGTTGAGCACAAGAGTTGGTACATGAGTAGTTTTCCCAGTTAATAGTGGGGTAGTTGAAATCACCCATTATTAGGTTGTTAGATTGTACCCTAATATTTTCTAGTGCATCAAGAAATGAGGAGTGGGAATCCTGGTGCATGGTGGGGGATCTGTAGCAAGCTACAATTTGGATTGGGTCTTGACCAGAGTTAGTTGCACTTGGATAATCTCGGATGCATTATGCTGAGCAACTAGCCTGGAGGTGTGGATATCCTTAATGAATATGGGCACGTCTCTGCCTTTAGTGTTTCAGTCCAGGTTAGGTGGCCGAAAGGTGTGGTATGAATTATAGCTTGATAATGCAGGGGTGCTCTCTGGAGCCTTGAACCAGGTCTCTGTCACTGCACAGATGTCGATGTTCTCCATTTTAAGGAGTGCCTCGAGTGAGTGCATTTTGAGGTTTAGACTTCTAGCACTGAGTAGGCATTACCCTCAGATTTTGCTTGCTTGTACCTGTTATGGTGGTGAATTTTTCATTTGAACCTTGCCTAAAAAAGGCACTATAGAGGTGGCAAAAGTCTTAGCCAGTATCCGGAATCCCAAGGGTGATAGGTGCAGACCATCTCTGGCAAAGCATCATGGTTTGTCCATCATGTCATCCCAGGCAGACAGATACTGGATCCCCTTAGAATGACACCAGAAGCTTAGCCAATTGTTGAAGTCAATAATTTTGTCCTTGTATAGTAATAATCATACCTGCCTGGGCTACAAGATCGGACAGTTCCTCCATGTCTCTTTTCATGTAGTCCAGGGAGGTACGTCTCAGGTAATTCACACCAAAATGGACAATGACAGAGTCATATTTGTACTTGTGGAGTGACATGAGTGTGTGCATTATGTGATGGATCCTGGCACCCATCAGGCAACTGACACTAACTTTCTCCTTGTTTAGCCCGGTGAGTGGAACATCAGTGTGCCTGACTTTAGAATCACCTATGACTAGAGTGTTGGGTATGTTGTTATGCCTTATGAGCGGCATGCTGAGTTTGTGGGCTAATGTGTCATTTGTGTTGTGTTGGAAGGTGCAGGTCGCTTGCATTTGCGCAGGTCCCTGTTGCTTGGGTATTTTTTTATTTAGAGCCTCCACGTATGTAGGACAAAGGGACCCCCACTGCCAAATGTATAATTTTTAAATGATTCTCAGAAACCATGAGTCTTAATTTATCTGATGTCTCTGAGGAAAATAAGGGATGGAGGGGGGAAGCACGTTAAGGGGCATACAGTCAATCTGCCTTTTGGCATGTGCTTGGTTCTAGGAGGCTCTCCCCTTTTTTGAACTTCCCTGTTATCATTTTTTGAAATTCTGTTTGCCTGTACCTTGTTGAGACTGTTTGTTCTGGTTCCTAGACAGAAATGAACTGGAAGGAAACTGCCCATCAAACTATGGGAAGGAGGGTTGAAAATCTGAGCGATCCCCCTCAATTAACATCATTCTTTCATCAAATCTTTTACGGACCTCAGCAAAAGAGGGGCCAAATAATACTACTGAGCTAGAAGAGAATTCAAGATGTTAGCTTTGAGATCCTCTGATAAATTTTGTTAATGTAACCAAGCAAACCGTCTCATTACTGATCCAGTAGTAGCTGTTCTGGATACAGGATCATCAAATTAATAAAAGCATTTCAAAGTGTGTTTGGTTGCCTGGGAATCATAAAGCTATTAAATAATTTGATCCCTGATGAAGGGAGGTTGTCAGTTAAAATTTTCAGGTTTTCAAAAGGAACAAACAGAAAATTTGACAAAAGTATCTGGAAATTCAGAATTCTGAAGGCCAAGGTATAAGAAAAACATACTTTCTTCCCAAATCGATCAAAAGCCTTGTCATCTTTGTCAGCGGGAATAGGCTAGCATCCACAAGATGCTTGCCAACAGATGGTTTTGTTACAGAAATAACTGCAGGGTCTGAGCTGGGATACAAAAAGTACAGTTGTGTACACTTACCATAAATGTAGATGTTTGAGTGCATTCACTGTTGCAGTCATTACATTTGGGTAATCCTGCTGGCAGGTTGCCCTCAGCCGGCCTGAATTCCAAAGTCTTGGGTCCTGCGTCGGCTGCTGTTGCCCCTTCCCTGACGTCTGGGTATAAAAGAAGTAGCCAGTGCCATTTTCTTCAGTTTTTCTTGCCCCAGATGTCAGGTGCCCCCAAAAAGGGTAGCCAAACTTTATATAAATACACCAATATAAATTTTACCTTCATCTATAAGCAAATACACCACATAGGTAGTATAAATCAGAGAAGGAAAGACAAGATCCAAAAGAAAAAAGGGGGAAGGCGGGTGGGCAACCTGGACTGCAACAGTGAATACACTCGAACATCTACATTTATGGTAAGTGTACACAACTGTACTATGTTCTTCGTGTTTCACTGTTGCAGTCATTACATTTGGGTAGAGTCCCAAAGCTATGGTTGGGAAGCTGGAACTAGACAGCACTAGGAGCGGCTATGAGGCCCTGCAGAACTGCAGTGGTAAAGCCTGCCCTGGATGTAGAGTAGAGTGGCAGATGATAATGCTTTGTAAAGGTGTGCAATGAACTCCAAGTAGCCGCCTCTAAAATGTCTGGTTGGTACTCCCCTGAGAAAGGCTGCTGAAGTGGCTGCAGCTCTGGTGGAATGAGGCCTAATTCCCTTAGGCACTGGCTTGTCATGGTGTAAGTAGCAAAAACGAATGCAGTGTTCCTAACCACTTAGAAATAGTCTGCTTTGAGATAGGCTTTCCTTGTGATGCTGCAGCATATGCCGCTAGTAATTGCTCTGTCTTCCTGAAAGCTTTGGTTCTGTCCAAGTAGAATCTAAGCTGTCTGTGTATGTCCAAAGAATGCAGAATTCTCTCCTCCTTGTTCTGTGGATATGGGTAAAAGGTAGGTAGATGGATGGCTTGGTTAAGCGCCACACTGGACACTACTTTAGGCATAAATGTTGGGTTTGTCCTCAGGGAGACCCTGTCTGGATGAAAAATGATGAAACGTTTCACAGCCATGAGGGCCTGTAGCTCTGAAACTCATCTTGCCAAAGTAATTGCTAAGAGCAGCGCTGTTTTCCAAGATAAAAACTTCATGTCAGCAGTAGCCGCTGGCTCAAAAGGAGATAGGGTGAGTTTTTCCAAGACATAGTTGAGGGTCCCATGCAGGTATTGGTAGTCTCCTTGAGGGCCTTAAATTTTTGGCTCCTCTGAGGTACTGCCTTAATAAAGGATGAGAAAAAAAGTGGTGGTTCTGTATTGTAATGAGCCAAAATGGCAGAGGCATGAATTTTGATTGATGAGAAAGATAGGCCTTTGTCCAGCATCTCAGTTAAGTATTACAAAATCTGGGGTATATTTGGTACCGCTGTATCAGTTCCTTGTGCCTGGTTCCATGCAGAAAATCTCTTCCATTTTCCAGCATAAGACTTTCTAGTACTAGGCCTTCTGGCTTCCAGAATGACATCCATCACAGCTTTACTGAGAGGTGTTTTTTGTATGATTACATTATCCGCCATGCTGCCAAGTTTAATGTCCTGAGTTGGCAGTGCATGATCTGACTGTTTTGCTGGGACAGTAGTAGAGGTATTTGAGGTAAGGTCCAAGCTGGGTATAGAGATAAGCTCCTTGGTATTGGATACCAGTACTGGCGTGGCCAGACTGGGGCAATCGGTATCATCCTTGGCTTCTCCTGTCTGACCTTTAGGAGCACCTTGGGGAGGAGAGGCAGTGGAGGAAAGGCATATACTGATAGGTTTTTCCAACTGAAAGATAGGGTGTCCACTTTCCATGCTTATTTGTGATAAGTCCTTGTGCAGAATCTTTTCAGTTGGTAATTCAGAGGGGAGGCAATCAGATCTATGTCCGGGCATCCCTATTTCCTTGTTATCACGCTGAAGACTTGTGGTTCCAGCATCCACTCGTGGGGATCCATGAGGTTTCTGCTTAGTTCGTCTGCCAGAGTATTTTTCTTTCCTGGCAGGAATTGTGCCTGCTGATGTACTTGGTAAGTCAAAGCTGTGTCCCACAAGGCCATGGCTAGTCTGCAAAGGAGGTAAGAATGTGTACCCCCTGCTTGTTTATGTACCACATGACCGTGATGTTGTCTGTCTATCAGTAGTTGTCCCGGATGAAGTAGGTCCTTGAAGGCTGTCAGGGCATTTTGAACAGCTAACATCTCTTTTTGATTGATATGTAGATGTATTTGGTTTGAGGACCATGTACCCTGAATGCATCTTCCTGCCATGTGGGCTCCCCAGGCATAGTCTGATGCATCCGTTGTTAGTGTCTGCCTGTCTGGAGGTAATGTGAATGGATGTCCCTTGTTCTGGTGACAAGCCTTTGTCCACCATCGAAACTCCTGTTGCAGGCAGGGAATGAGAGTAATAATAGTTTCCAGGCTGTGGCAATGTTGAGTCCAAATACATTTTAGGTACCATTGAAGTTTCCTCATATGCAGTCTTGCATATGGAATTAGTAGGATGCAGGATGCCATGAAGCCCAAAGCCTGCAGAATTTTTCTTGCAGATAACTGGGTCTTTGTTGCCAACATTTTGAAATAGGTAGTCAGTTGCCTTTGTTTGTCTGGCGTGAGATAGGCCATCTGGGCAGTTGTATTCAAGCTTGCACCCAGGAATGGAATCTTTTGTGAGGGTACTAGTTCTGATTTCTTTTTGTTGACTGTGTACCCTACGTTAGAAGTCTTTTCACGAATGCCAGATGTTGAAGAAGAATGTCCTTGTTCTCTGCTTGAATGAGACAGTCGTCCAAGTAAGGATATATTTGTATTCCTCTTTGTCTGCAGAATACAATTACTGGTGCCAGGCACTTTGTAAAGACCCTGGGAGCAGTAGATAAGCCAAAGGGCAGTGCACAGAATTGGTAATGCATTGAACCTGCCTTGAATCTTAGTATCTTCTGCATGGTTGTCTAATTGGAACATGCAAGTATGCCTCTTTTAGGTCTAAAGTCACAAGCCAAGTATTCTTTCCCAGCATGGGCAGAAGCTGCTGCAAAGTCAACATTTTGAATTTTGGAATATCCAGGAAAGTGTTCAGAATATATAGGTCCAGTATTGGCCTCCAGGCCTTGTCCTTTCTGGGTACCAAGAACAGTCTTGAGTAAAAACCTTGTCCCTGCTCTTGCTCTGGTACTTGTTGCATGGCTCCCATGTCCATGAGGGATGAGACTTGTTTTTGTGCCTCTTCCCATTGATTTTTTGGAAGATCTGGCCAGCCGTTTGCCTTTGGCAGAGTATGGAAATGGAACTTGTAGCCTTGTGACACTATGTTTAGAACCCACTTGTACTGGGTATGATGTGCCAATTTTGAGCAAAAAGTGCTAATTTTACCCCAAGCGTGCTGCCAGAAGATAAGTGCTTGGTGCAGGCAAGGGGAAGTCACTGAGACTGTTTTCTGTATGTTTGTGATCTATCTTCTCCAGCTTTGGAGGTAGAAGCACCCCACTGCTTGGGCCTGTAAGAACCTTGCGCCTGGGGTCTGCCCCTTTGAGGTCTGTCCGACACAGGAAAGGACCAGTTTTTTGTAGGCCAGTGTCTACTAAACCTAGGTGGCCGTACTTGTAAAAAATCTTTGGCAGTTTGCATAGATTTAGCTTTGTCCTCCATTTTCTTTAACACCTCTTCTGCCTTAACACCAAACAAAGTATCATGCTGTAAAGGTGCATCTAGTAATTTAACTTTAACATGGTCAGGCAGATTTTGTTCCTTTAACCAAGCATGCCTCCTAATTACAGAATCCTTAGCTGCGGCCCTGCAGGAGGCCTCCAAAGAATCAAAACCATATTGCAAGGTATGTTTTCCAACTTGTTCTGCTGCATACAATAAATCCTGCATTTCCCTGTTTTCTGCACATTCAGAATTTAAGCATATGAAAGTGACAGTTTAAAGCCCTTACAGCCAAAGTTGCAGATGGGTAAGCCTTTTTTCCCCATATATCCAGTGCCCTTGAATCTCTGTCAGTGGGGGTTGGGTTTTTTGCCATGGAAGCCTTAACTCCCTTTGGACCCTGTGAAATAGTTTCTGGGTCAGCAGTAGGGTTTTTTAAAAGAAATTTGTGTGAGTCAGGAACCCTGTAATATCCGACAGGCTTAACAGGGGCTGGGGGCAAGGAGTCAGGGGTCAGGCTAGACTCCGAAAACACATCATCTACAATGTCTAACACAGGTGTAATGGCTAGAGGCCTGTGCTGAGGTAGTAAAAGAAAATCCCTGAGCCTCTTTTTAGATTCTGAAAAATCTTGGCTCTCCCAGTGGAAATGCTCCCTCATGGTATGCAAGGTTTCCCCAAAGGAATAGTCCTCAGGAGGAGATGCTGAAGATATAGATTCTTCAGCATCAGAATCTTATAGGGGGGAAGAGAATATCCCTGATCAGAAGAGGAATCAGAAGAAATAGAAACCTGATCTGAAGATTCATAGTCAGTGTCTTGCCTAGGCCTTTTATCAGGAGGGGGATGGGAACCCCTGATCAAGGTAATCAAGTCTTCGGCCATCTTGAGCATCTGTTTTTTGGGCATAGAGGCCTGTCCACGTGGCTCTTGAGTTTGTTTCCTTGCTTTAGAATGTGCTTTAGTCTTTGAAGCTGAAGTCGTTTTAATGTAAAGATGTTTAGGTCTGAATACACCCTAAGAAGCCGGTACCTGCTCAGCGGCTCCGGACCCATTTGAGGGATTAGCGTCAGAGGCTCCAATACCTTGAGTATCCAGCGGCAAGGCTGACTCCCGTGGGAGTTGGTAGCGGCCTGCAACTCCAAAATAACAGGCGTCAGGGGCTGCAAAAGTGCCTCACTGAGAACCGGCGACTGGCTTAAGAGAAGCTTCGTCAGTTTTGGGCCTCGGTTGTTTTTCTCTATCCTTTTCTTTGCGTTTTTTGTAAACTCCGGTAGTCAAATGGCTATCCAATGACATTTCAGGATAATTAAACTGGCGCCCAAAAAAGTTTAAAGCAAATTCATACCGACGCTTAATAGTGCATTGGTTAAATCTAGCACAAAACCGACAACCAGTAACGTTGTGATCAGGGCCTAGGCAAGGAATACACTAAGAATGAAAATCCTTTTGAGGTATTTGCTTACCACAAGAAATACAATTAACTTTTTCTGACATCGGTCTGGAGCAAGAAAAAAGTTTCCCCAACGGGGTACTTAGCTTTATTGAAGACTTCGGATCTGAAACTCAAACATGAAAATCTCAGGAGTCGGCCGACCGGCACTTGCGAACTGCTTCTGCTTCGGGCACCACGCAGCAAGAAAGACTGAAGAAAATGTCAGCTACTTCTTTTATACCTCTGACGACCTGACGTCAGGGAAGGGGCGACAGCAGCCGACGCAGGACCCAAGACTTTGGAATTCAGGCCGGCTGAGGGCAACCTGCCAGGAGGATTACCCAAATGTAATGACTGCAACAGTGAAACACGAAGAACATCTAGATATTTGTGGTTCTGAGCATACCTCTCAACCTGGAGACATAAAAAATCTGGACAAAGGCCCATGAAACATAGGTACAAATCTGTACGCTGATTAACAAAACTTGCATATATAATTATGTAACCCCATTCGCTCCAATGGAATTGGGGGATACCAACTTTGAAATGCAAACTGAAGGACAACCAGATATGTCCCCCTCCCCGACCTTGTAGTAAATAGTAACCATTTTTTAATGCATAGCAATGATGTTCATGGGAAGGGAGATGATGATGAACCTTAGGATTTTGGTTTTGGTGACTTGCAGTATGTGAGTTTTGTGGTAAAGTAGGGCATTTACTGGTAAGCAATATTCTAATCTTAGCAAAAGAATATTATAGTTTGCTAGGACATCCAAAAAGTCATTTTCCATGTCCTACCGATCAGTGGCATAAGCTGTCTGAGTTTGCCATCCTCCCCCCTCTCAAAATCATAGTCAAATGGTGCCCCCATACACAGCCCTCCTCCCTGCAACCATTCCAATGTCCCACTACTTGGTTATTTCACCTCATTTACCATAAACACTGTAATGTGCACACTGCTTTACTTCTACAATGATTATCTGCATTTCATTTAAAACTTTTGTTTTACATTTTATAGCACAAACACTAATAGACATCTGCTAAACAAAGTAATACAGTCTCACAATGAAAACAGACTTAGCATTAAAACTTCCCTGCCCTTGAAACTCACATTCATTGAAACCTACATTCAAAGAAAATGTGTCTGGCCAGTGGCGGATAAAGATTACCTTTGGGCTGTTTTCAAATCATAGGCCCCTTTGCACATGAAACACACGTGTTCTTTGCTAAATCTTCCTTATTGTATTAAACTATATTCATTTTATAATACAGCACATCTGTTAGAGTGTTTTAAATTTATTGTTTTGAACATTTTTCCAGTAAGTAATGAAACAAAATACATGAACTAATGATGACAAAACTGCCCAATTCAGAAAATTTCCATCATTAAAGTCTACTCAAACTTCTACGATCCACTAGTATTAGTAACTATGCACAATCGATGCAGAAGTAAAAGAGGTTGTTGTTAGCAAACAACTTTAAATTTTATTCTTTTATCTACAAATAAAGTGCCTGTTGTCCTTGAGAAATAAATTGCCTATGTTATATGTAACATTGCGAAAGGGAATGGATAAGCAAACTGATAACAGGTTCACAGAGGTATGTCTGCCAAAGAGGACATTCTCAGGACTGCAGCATTCACCCCCTTAAAAGTACAACACAGTACAGTATCAGCAAACCATCTACATACTGTGGGAGTAGAACCCACAGCCTTCTGCATCAAAAACAAGTTTTCTACCTGTTCTGCTACTAGCAACAAACACAAACAGACTTGGCATAAGGAGCACTAAACCTCTCTCTCTCTCTCTCTCTCTGAAGAACTATGCAGCACAAGAAATCTAGAAAAAGCCAAAATTTATTGGGGTGGTGTACGACAACGGCCCAAAATCAGGGACACATTTTAAACATTGCTTGTATAATCTTAGAAAAGTTGCTAAAATAAACTGTTTTATGTTACCAATGCATTTCCTGAAAGTTAGGAAGACAAACTTAAATGGCTATCATTACTTGGTAAATTCAGTTCTCACTACTTTGCCAGAAAACCACAAACTACAAGAGGAACAGACTACAAGTATGAGCCAAACAATATGTAAAACTTTGAACTTAACTCCTTGAATCACAAGTGGTGGTATGGCTAGAGAATTTAGAATCTTGCTCCTTGTACCCAAGGTACAGGGCTTGAGTCTGAGTAACTCTAACCACCAGTTATACTTAACTGGGACATGTTACACACAGACACAGACACACACACACAGACCACCTTCCCTGCAGCAATCAGCAGGACCACCTTGCCTTGCAAATGGTACTTCAGTAAATTAACAGCGAACTCTGGACTTGGAACTAGTACACAGAACATCCCCCTCTAGATCAGCAGCACTGCAAACTCTCACTGCGAACACACACAGCTCCCAAATTAACAAGAAATATACAGTGAACTCTGGACTAGATCAGCAGAACCCTGCCTTGCGGAACAGAGACGACAAATTAACAAGAAATATACAGAAAACTCTGGACTAAAGAAGCAAGCAGCGGTGAACTCTGGATTTCTCCTTGCACCTGAACTAGTAAACATAACAAACCCCCCTAGATCAGCAGCAGCACTGCAAACTCCTCTCCTTGTGAATGGAGATGGCAAAAAACTAGTAAACTTACTGTGGACACACAACTCCAAACTCTCCTTGCAAATGGCAGAATGGAGATAGCAAAAAAAATAGGCAGGAGTAGACCACACGCACAGACTAGACAGTTTTGCCTCTCACCCCTAGACGTTGCCATATGGTCAGACTGTTAGTACACACCACCTCCAATCCTCAGCAAAATTCTGACAGGCTGGTAGTTTACTCATGAAGCTGACCTCATCACGCTCGCCCCTGCGTGTGATGACACCAGCAAAAATTCGCAAAAAAAAAAAAAAAATGGGAAATTTGGAAATTATGTGAAAGCAGGAGAACTGACATGCCTAACTTTCTGTTTTCCTTTTCTGTGAGGCCTTCTAGAAAAAAAAAATCAACTAAAAAATGTGATTCTTCCCCAGCAATCAGACTCCTTACATTAACTTTCTTTTAAAGCATCATCAGCTCCCTCCTCAGAGATTGACAAGAGTCACCCTCCCTTGTCAGAATAGGACAACTCAAGAGCCGCAGAAGATATGTCTTGCCCATCTCCTGGTCCTTAGCAGCTCCTTCAGGAGCAATGACAGTGGAATTGAGAGATAACGATGAGCTGTCCAAGGTACCAGATTTGGCCACAGCGAATCATTCATTGGTGGCAGTCAGGAAGCTGTCTTGACTATTGAAGACAACCGTGAAACTTCCTTTCTTGTGGAAAGGGGTGTAGAGGAAGCTGTCTTGACAACTGAAGACTCCTGTGAAACTTGCTTTCTTGTGGAAGGGGGTGTGTAGAAGAACCGAAGAGGTTGAAGTTTGTTTTATGGTTTAGCCAAGAGAAGTACCTGATAAATGGGTAACATGAGTTGGTGAACCACCTGACAATAATTTTAAAGATTTCAGGTAAAAATGTAGGTGAAAACCCCAAAAAACTCAAGCCCAAGCACCTACCTTTGATTTTCCACAAAAATACATCAGAATTTTACACAAAAAGCTAATTTTAACAGTTTTCCCCAAACAGGTGCACTGCCAAAAAAATAAATAAAAAAAAGTTTTGTTCTTACTGTAACGTTCCATGTGTGTGTTGTCCATCTGGTCCTTTATTCTCACTGATGGGGGTCAGATCAGTCTCCACCTTTTACATAAGCTCAAGGTCCTCAGCCAAGCTCGTGGACATTTTCCTTACCCATAATGCACCTGTTCTATAACCTCAGATCTTGTTTGCCCCCCCAGCAGTTAGTGGAAGTAGACATTACCATGAGAATGTAATATATTACACAAGCCATAACTCAGAGGCTGTAAAATCCTATAAAAAATCCAATAAAAGCTACTAGATCTACCAGGAGGGGGAAATGGTGGGTGGGTTGTGAGAATAAAGGACGAGATGGGCAACACACACTGAACATTACGGTAAGAACATAACTTCTTTATGTGTTGCTGTCAATCTTGTCTTTATACTCACTGATGGAACTGCACCCCTAGCTACCTAATTCTTGGGTAGCTCATGAGAGAATATTCCTCTGAACCACAGAACCATAAGATGCTCTACTCCTAGAGCCCAAATCCAACTTGTAATGAGTGATAAAAATATGTGGTTTAGCCCAAGTAGCTGCAGCACAGATGCTGTCTAAGGGTAACCTGGCTGGGAAAGCCACTTAAGTGGCTACTGCCCTGGTAGAATGAGCCTTGATAGGATTTGGAATAGTCTTGTGGTGAGGACTGTATATAAAAGATATACATTATGACAGCCAATTGGATAGTGTTACTTTAGAAACTGGTTGGCCTTTCCTGATGTCTGAATAAGAAATAAAGAGCCGATATGACACCCTAAATTGTGATGTCCTGTGTAAATGGAAATGCAGCTGTCTATGGACATTTAAAAGGTGGAGAGAGTATTTTCCTTTGTTTCCATAGTTTGCAAAGAAAACTGGTAATTCAACAGACTGTTTGAGGTTTGTTTCTGAAACCACTTTAGGTAAAAAGGATGGGTTTGTTCTCAGAGAAACTCTGTCTTATGAAAAATTATGTACGGGTGTTTGGAAGATAGGGCCTGCAACTCAGAAACTCTTCTAGCTGAAGTTATAGCTACTAAAAGAAGAGTCTTCTATGATAAAAATTTCAAATCAGACGTAGCAGAAGGTTCAAATGGTAGGTAAACAAGGTTTGACAATGCAAAGTTCAAATCCCAAGATGGAACAGGGTTTCTGTATGCAGGGCAAATTAAGGAAGTACCTTTGAGGAATGCTTTATAAGTCTGTGAGAAATTATAGCAGTACCCTTGTCAGCTATTTGAAAAGTAGAGATGGCTGCTAGTTGAACCCTAATAGTAGCTGCAGCAGCTCCCTGTTTGAATAATTTGGCTAAGAATTCCAAAATAGAGTGCAAGGGAGCTGTGAAGGGATCTATGTTATTAAGATTAGACCAGGCCACAAATCTTTGCCACTTACTTTTGTACAGTTTTCGAGTAGAGTTCTTGTGGGAGGAAAGCAAAAAGTTTTACTGGAGAAGAAAGTGGAGGAAACCTGGCTATCATGGGAAGTGGAGCAGCCAAGCTGTCAGTTTGAGACTGTGGAGGCTGGGATGAAGTTCCCCTTACAGATGTGTCAGTAGATCCAGAACAGGTTCCAGGACCTATGGTCCATTCTGTATACGAGGCCAGATAAAGGGGAACTATATCTGATGTGGCAATTAGGATTACTGTGGTCTCCAGCAAGCTTGTTTTCTGTAGAAATTTGAGAATCAGAGGTAATGGGAAAGCATAAAGAAGTCCCGGGGGCCAATCGTGAACAAGTGCATCCCTTGGTGACTCCCCCACTGGGGGGAATCCGGGCAAAGTACTTGCTGCATTTGGCAGTGATGGGTGATGCAAAGAGATCACAGCAAGGCTGGTACCATTTGCGGAAGATCTCTTCTGCCACTTTCTGACTGAGACACCACTCGTGGGACCAAAGAATGACTCTGCTCAGTTTGTCTGCAACCACGTTGGATTTCCCTGGAATGTGCATTGCTATTGGAAAAAGGGTGAAGACTCTGCCTAATGCCAAACCTTCAGGGCTTCTCAACATAAGGGGTAAGATCTGGTCCCCCCCGGTTTGTTTATATACCAGACCACACACATGTTGCCTGATTGAACTGCGAATGTTCCGCTAAAATGCTTGCAATGCAAGGAGCACCTGTCTCATCTCTAGAATATTTATGTGCAAGTGGGCCTCGTGTTCCTGCCAAGTGCTTTGGACTGGGTTTTCCACAATCCCCCCACCCTATCTGGGATGCGTCCATGGTCACTGTTGCTTTGGGCTGAGGGGGGAGAACGGGGCAGCCTTGAGAGACTACTGGAGAGATGAGCCACCACTGAAGGTCTCTTTTGCAAGAGTTAGTATAATCTTGCGAGAAATTGGAAGATCCCAAAAGGACCATTGTGTCGAGAGTAACCACTGGAGGATTTTCATGCATTATCGAGCTAGAGGTATTAGCAAAACTGAAGCCGCCACTTTGCCTAACACCTATTGGACTAGCTTGGCCGAAGCCTTTCTCTTGTTGATTAGCATCTTTACATGACATTGAAGACCATAGACTCTTTCTTGGGGAAGCTTTACTGACATAATTGTTGTGTTTATTTGTGCTCCTTTGAAAACCAAGGACTGACATGGCTCTAGAGCAGATTTTTCATAATTTATCATGATTCCAAGGGATGAACAAAGTTGAATGGTGTAGTCCATGGCGTTTTGAACTAAAGTCACACACACACACACACACACAAAGGTAATAAGTTAAAGGTGGGTAAGAGAAATATTTTTTTTTGTTTGTTTATTATACACAACAAGAAAACAGTCCAACTTAAACGGACGATTAGAGGCAGGAAGGAGGGAAAGGGAGAGGATGTCCTCTAACTAAAACAGACGATTACAAAAGGAAAGGAGAAGTAAAGTGAAATGTCCTCTAAAACAGACAGTAGAAACAATCATCTAACTTAAATGGGTCTTGTAGATTAAATGGGGTAGGATAGACCCACACTATAAGAAAAATAATTAGAAAGCCAACAATAGTAACCAATATAACAAGATTATTAGTATGCAATTTGCTATACTTAGCTCAGAGCTTAGTGAAAGAGAACCTCTTCACTGTTCAGCAAACGAGATCTGAGGTTATAGAACAATGCATTATGGGTATGGAAAAAATATCTATGAGCTTGGCTGAGGTCCTCGAGCTTATGTAAAAGGCCGATACGGATCCGACCCCCATGAGTGAGAATAAAGACAAGACTGACAACAGCACATTAAATATATGTGAAGTAAACTAAAATCACAGTTTTGAGCTTAAACACTTTTTTCTACAGAAAAAGTAAACTTTTCCATTTTTGCTAATGTGGAAGCTTTTCTCCAGAGGGATACTTATCTGCCTAGCCTTGGTGAAGTGATATTTGACTGTTGATCACTCAAAGCCTACAGGGAGAGGATACTAGTATCGAGAAAGTAGTAGAGGTTTGGCACTTAACCACCAACATTATGTGGCTTTCTAAATAATTCAACGATTAGGGCATATGGAAGGTGACCTAAAGCTTTCAATGCTGTTCAGTTGACATGCTAAAAAGTACAGTTTTGTACCTACCATAAATGTACATGTCCGAAAGATATGCAACTGCAGTCATAACATATGGGTTGTCCTGCCTCAGACAGCCCTCGGTCGGCCGGATTCCAAAGTCTGGGTCCGACGTCGGCTGATGTCGCATTTCTCTCCGACGTCAGAGCGGCCGGAGTACATAAGCATCAGCCGACGCCATCTTCTTCAGTGTTTCTTGCCCCAGATGCCAGGTGCCCTACAAGGAAGGCTGTAATCAAATTGGAAGACAAAAGCAGGTTTCCAGACAAAAAAATAAGCAATAAACAGATACACCATAACAGATATCCCCAGCTAAGGATAACAGGGATAGGAGTGGACCCAAGGCATAGAGGGGAAGGAGGGAGGGAAAACCCGACTGCAGTTGCATATCTATCGAACATCTACATTTATGGTAGGTACAAAAAGTACAGTTTTGTACCTACCATAAATGTAGATGTTCGAGGATCCACATTGCTGCAGTCCTAACCATTGGGTAGTCCGCTGTCCAGTCGGCCCGAATACCAAAGTATATGGCTGACGTCGGTCAAGGCGCATTAGACTGATGTCAGGACGTCAGGGTACTAATGCGCATGACCGACGTCATATCCTCAGTCTTTTCTTGCCCCAGATGTCAGAAGACCCTAAAAAAGACAAGGCCCAAACCAAAACACCAAAAAGCCCTGCACCAAACATATATACAATATATACAATAATATATATTAACTCACACCACCACCCCTAAACAAAAGAGGGGAAGGAGGGAGGGTAAATTGGACTGCAGCACTGTGGATCCTCGAACATCTACATTTATGGTAGGTACAAAACTGTACTATGTTCTTCATTCCACATTGCTGCAGTCCTAACCATTGGGTAGAATCCCAAAGCAGAGGTAAGGGAGGCTGGCAAATCATAAGGAAGCAGGAGCTGTCAACATGCCTTGCAAAATAGCTGTGGCAAAACCAGCCCTAGATTTAGAGTAGAGAGGAAGGTGGTAATGCTTAGAGAAAGTATGCACTGAACTCCAAGTAGCTGCCTCCAAAATATCCTTAGTTGCCACCCCCCTTAGAAATGCTGTTGAAGTGGCAGTAGCCCTAGTGGAATGAGGTCTAATCCCAGCTGGAATTTCCTTGCCATGATGGGAATAACAAAATGAAATGCAAAACCCAATCCACTTAGAAATAGTTTGCTTAGACACAGGCTTGCCCTGAGAACTCAAAGCAAAAGAAACAAACAACTGCTGAGACTGCCTGAAATCCATAGTCCTGCTTAAATAATAACGTAACTGCCTATGTACATCTAAAGTGTGTAAAATCTTTTCCCCCTTATTTTGGGGATCTGCATAGAAAGTAGGCAAATGAATAGTTTGGTTTAAAGCCACACTAGAAACCACCTTAGGCATAAAGGAAGGATTAGTACGTAATGATACCCTATCCTTATGGAAAATCAAAAAGGGCTCTACTGCCATAAGGGCCTGCAACTCAGAAACCCTTCTTGCAGAAGTAATAGCCAACAAAAAAGCAGTCTTCCATGACAAGTATTTCAATTCAGCAGTAGCCGCAGGCTCAAAAGGTTGTAGAGTAAGTTTCTCCAACACAAAATTGAGATCCCAAGCAGGAGTAGGAGCTCTCATTGGGGTCTTATATTCTTTGCCCCTCTAAGAAAATGCTTGAACAAAGGATGCGAAAACAATGGTGGGTCACAATCATAGTGAGCTGAAATTGCTGCAGCATGAATCTTGATGGAAGAGAAAGACAAACCTTTGTCCAGTAACTCAGTAAGATATTGAAGAGCCACACTCAAATTTGGCTCAGTAATCTCCAAATTGTTTGCTGCACTCCAAAACAAAAATCTCTTCCATTTTTCTCCGTACACTTTCCTTGTACTAGGTCTTCTGGCTTCCATAATCACATTTAAAACTTGCTGAGGAAGCTGAGACCTGCTGTCTTTCAAAACAGAATATGCCAGGCTGTTAGATGTAGAGAATGAAGCTTGACATTGAGCAGATGACCGTCCCTCTGAGACAACAGGTGTGGAATCAAGGGTAAAGGCCATGGAGGCTTCCTTACCAGACTCCTCAGTAATGGGTACCAGTACTGCGAGGCCAATCTGGAGCTATTAAAATCATCCTTGGCTTGTCTTGTCTGACCTTTAGAAGCACCTTTGGAAGAAGAGGCAGAGGTGGAAAGGCATACACATGAAGATTTTTCCAACTGAAAGAAAGAGCATCCACTTTCCAAGCTGTGTGATGAAATCCTTTGTGCAAAACTTTGGCAGCTGGTGGTTTAGTGGAGAAGCGAACAGATCTATGTCTGGAGTTCCCCATGACACTGTCAATGTTTGAAATACATGAAGATCCAGTTTCCACTCGTGGGGATCCATGATTTGTCTGCTTAATACATCTGCTAAGGAGTTCTGTGCTCCGGCAGAAACCTTGCCTGAAGAGTTAGTTGCAGACTGAGCGCAGTCTCCCATAAAATCATTGCTTGTCTGCACAATGGGTAAGAATGTGTTCCCGCTTGTTTGTTGATGTACCACATGACAGTTGTGTTGTCTGTTAGAATCAACACCTGCCCTGGAAGAAGTAACTCCTTGAAAGCAAGTAATGCAAACTGAACTGCTAACATCTCTTTCATGTTGATATGTAGATGCTGTAGTCTGGCAGGCCACTTGTCTTGTATCCACTTTCCATTTAGATGAGCTCCCCAAGCAACATCTGAGGCATCTGTCGTTAGAATCTGACTTGCCTCTGGCGGGTCACAGAGAGTCCCTTGTTTAGGTGACATTCCTGAGCCCACCACAAAAATTCCTTTTGAATGCAAGGTATTATTTGAATGACAGTGTCCAAATCCTGGCAGTGCTGTGTCCACAGATTTTGAGATACCATTGTAGCTTCCTCATATGCAGTTTGGCATTGGGAAGCACCAGAATACAAGATGCCATGAACCCTAAGGCTTGAAGGACTGTCCTTGCAGTCAGCCCGGACTGAAGAGATAGATGATGGAAGTAACTGGAAAGATTCTTTTGTTTGTCTGGGGTTAAAAAGGCCATCTGGGCTGCTGTATTCAGTCTCACACCCAGAAAGCACATGTCTTGAGAGGGTACTAGACTGGACTTTATTTCGTTCACAGAATACCCTAGGCATCTTAGCACTGCTATGACATATTCCAGATGCTGTAGAAGAACTTCTTTTTCTTGAGCCAGAATCAGGCAGTCGTCCAAGTAAGGATAGATTTGGATTCCTTTTAGCCTGAAGTAAGCTATCACTGGAGCCAGAACCTTTGTGAATACTCTGGGCGCAGTAGATAAGCCAAAGGGCAATGCAGAGAACTGATAATGAGAATTTCCAGCTCGAAAACGCAGATACTTCCTGCATCTTAGTCTTATTGGCACATGAAGGTAAGCTTCCTTGAGATCTAAAGTTACCATCCAGTGATCTTTGCCCAGCAGAGGTAAAAGCTGTTGTAACGTCAACATTTTGAACTTGGGAATGTCCAGATAAGTGTTGAGGATAGATAAATCCAAAATTGGTCTCCACGTGTTCCCCTTCTTTGGTACTAGGAACAGGCGAGAATAAAATCCTAGGCCCCTTTCTGGTACAGGAACTGGCTGAATGGCCCCTATTTGGAGTAACAAAGAAATTTGCTTGTGAGCCTCTTTCCTTTGTGGAGGAGGAACGTCTGGCATGCCTTTGAAAGGGGCAAGGTATGGAAATAAAACCTGTAACCGTGGTGAATGATATCCAAAACCCATCTGTCTTGAGTAATTAAATCCCAATTTTCTTTGAAAAGAGACAGTCTTCCTCCCAAAGGAGCTGCCAGTCGAGAATGCTCTGGCAGCTGAAAAGGCAGGTCATTGGGTCTGTTTCTGAAAGGACTGACCCCTGCCCTCACCAGAAGTCTGAGCAGGAGAACTCCCTGTTCTAGGCCTAAAAGAACCTTGAGCTCTGCCCCTACCACGTCTAGACCTACCCCTAGACTGGGAATCATACGCAGGATATGTCCATCCCTTAGTAGGCCAATTTCTGCTAAACTTTGGAGGCTGCACCTGCAAAAAATCTTTGACAGTCTGCATAGATTTAGCCTTGTCCTCCATTTTCTTTAAAACTGCTTCCACAGGCGAACCAAACAACACATCAGACTGTAAAGGAGCATCCAAAATCCTTGTTTTAACATGCTCAGCTAAATTCTGATCCCTCAACCAAGCGTGCCTGCGAAGAACAGAACCAGTGGCAGCCACCCTCGAGGAGGCCTGCACAGCATCAAAACCACATTGCAAAGAATGCTTACCCACTTGTTCAGACACATGAACTAAATCTAGCAACTCTTTACACTCAATACCTTCCAGAGCATCCACCTTAGATTTCAATTGTGAAAGGAGATAATTCTGATATTTTAGCATGTGAAACTGACAATTCAACGCCCTCATGGCTAAAGTGGAAGAAGTATACACTTTCTTACCCCATCTATCCAAAGCCCTTGCCTCTTTATCCGAAGGAACAGGATTTTTAACAACAGAGGCCTTAACACCTTTAGGCCCCTGAGAAACAATTTCTGGGTCTGCCCTAGGACTCTTAAAAAGATACTTATGAGCTTCAGGCACCCTATAGTACCTATCAGGTTTAACAGGGGCAGGAGGCAAAGAATCAGGATTCAGGGAAGCCTCTGCAAAACATCTTCCACCACATTCAACACAGGAGGTATAGCTAAGGGCCTATGCTGGGGTAAAAACAAGAATTCCCTAAGCCTCTTCCTGGAATCAGAGAAATCTTGGCCTTCCCATTTAAAATGCTCCCTCATGGAATGCAGAGTCTCTGAAAATGAAAAATCTTCAGGAGGAGAAGCTGAAGGAGTGGAATCATCCACATCAGAATCAGAATAATGAGGAAACTCCTGCAAGTCTTCAGCCGAAGACTCAGAAGCCTCTGAACACTGTTCAAAACTCTCAAACTCAGACTCCACCCTAGGCCTCTTATCCGGAGGGGGCACAGAACCTCTAATCATAGTAATCAAATCCTCTGCCATTTTAAGCATATGTTTCTTAGGCACAGAACCTGAAGTGCTAGGAGAAGCCCCCACTGAAGCTAAACTTGGCCTACCTCTCAAGGAAGTCTTGGAAACAGAAGGAGAGGCTCTAACTGCCTTAGGAAGAGAGGGAAGAACAGCTACCTGAGAAATCCCATCAGCCTGGCCTACCTCCTGAGAGGGCACATCCTGTAACAGTAAAGTCTCTGCCTGAGACTCCACAGAAACTCCTGGCAAAACCTCTGGCTCCACTGAGCCTTCTAAAGAACCGACGTCCGGGACTGCCGGTTCTTCAACCCTAGGCTTTGCTGCTTTGTCCTTGCGCTTTTGGAAGCGGGCGGCGGAGCATCCGGCGGCATTTTATAATTACAACGCTTCCCAAACACTAACCTGGCACAGTCTAACCTTCTCTTAATAGTGCGTTTGTTAAATCTAGCACAAGAGCGGCATCCAACAACGTCGTGCTCGGCCCTAAACAAGGTATACACAAAGTATGGTAATCCCTATGAGGTATCTGTTTCCCACAAGAAATACAGTTATTCACTTTTTCTGACATCCGGTTAAATACTGAGGCAAGAAAAAACCAAAATGTTCCCCAACGGGGTACTTAGCCAACTTTGATTCGGTCTGAAACTCCGACTTCAGAAAATTTCAGAACGCCAACCTGCACTCGCAAAACTGCTTCTGCATCGGACCATGCGGCAAAAAAGACTGAGGATATGACGTCGGTCATGCGCATTAGTACCCTGACGTCCTGACATCAGTCTAATGCGCCTTGACCGACGTCAGCCATATACTTTGGTATTCGGGCCGACTGGACAGCGGACTACCCAATGGTTAGGACTGCAGCAATGTGGAATGAAGAACATCTGTACCATGTCCTTCAAGAATGCAACTGCAGTCATAACATATGGGTTGAATACCATAGCTTAGCTGGGGGAGGTGGAATGCTCTAAGAAAAGGATGGTGTAGCTATCAATCCCTGCAGGACTGCCGAAGCAAAGCCTGCTCTGGATCTGGAATATAAAGGGAGGTTGTAGTGTTTGGAAAATGTATGCACGGAGCTCCATGTAGCAGCTTCTAGAATGTCCTTTGTAGGCACCCCTCTTAAGAATGCTGTAGAGGTGGCTGTAGCTCTGGTGAGTGTGGTCTGACATTGGCTGGCACACTCTTTCCATGGAAGGAATAACAGAATTTGATGCAATGTCCAATCCATTTTGAAATAGTCTGTTTGGAAATTGCTTTTCCTTGTACTCCAGGGGCGTAAGCTACAAAAAGCTGATCAGACTTCCTACTGGTCTTGGTTCTGTCCAGGTAGTAGCGAAGTTGTCTGTGAATGTCCAAGGTATGCAACAGTCTTTCCCCTTTGTTCTCAGGATTGGGAAAGAAAGTAGGCAGGTGAATTGCTTGATTTAAAGAAACCCTAGATACCACTTTTGGCAGAAAGGTAGGGTTGGTTCGTAAGGAGACCCTGTCTCTGTGAAAGGTTATGAACGGTGGTATTGCCATTAGGGCCTGTAATTCCGAAACCCTTCTTGCTGAGGTAATTGCCAACAGGAAAGCAGTCTTCCATGAGAGAAATTGTAAGTCCACAGAAGCTGCTGGCTCAAAGGGAGGTAGAGTCAGTTTTTCTAGGACAAAGTTGAGGTCCCAAGCTGGTACTGGTGCCTTTCTTGGGGGCTTTATATTCTTGATTCCCCTAAGGAATTGCCTTAACAAAGGATGTGAAACCACAGGTGGATCAGTGTTGTATCTAGCTGAAATAGCTGAAGCATGTATTTTTATGGAAGAATACGAGTCCATTCTGTAGCATATCTGCCAAATATTCCAGAATGAGTGGAATGTTCAATAATGATGCATCATGACCCTTGCTGGTATTCCAAATGCTGAATCTCTTCCATTTGGCTAAGTAAACCTTTCTGGTGGATGGTCTCCGGGCTTCTGTTAGTATCCGCTGAACTTCCTTGGAGAGAGATAGATTGAGGTTATTCATGGGATCTCCCAAGCTGTTAGCTGTAGCTTCTGGCTGTTGGGATGAACTGTCTTGAAGTTGTGTTGAGTCAAAAGTTGGGGCCATTGGGGAAGGGCCCACTTTTTGTTGTGACATATGCTCCGTAGTAGTGGGTACCAGTGTTGTCTTGGCCAGTCTGGAGCTATTAGGATCCCCTTGGGCTGCTCTGCTTTGATCTTTAGTAATACTGTGGTCATCAGTGGCAGAGGTGGGAATGCACAGATTTTTAGGAAGTTCCAGTTGAATGAGAGAGCATCTATTTTCCATGCTTGTGGATGATATGTCCTTGAACAGAACTTTTGTAGATGATGATTGAGGTGGGAGGCAAATAGGTCTACTTCTGGCCTGCCCCATGTCGAGGTGAGTCGTATGAAGATTTCTGGATGTAACCTCCATTCGTGGGGGTCTAGGAAATTCCTGCTTAGACTGTCCGCCAGCACATTGTCTTTGCCTGGAACAAACTGGGATTGCAACTGTATGTTTAGGCTCAGTGATTTTTCCCAAAGATTCATTGTCGGTCTGCAAAGGGGGTAAGAATGGGTGCCCCCTGCTTGTTTATGTACCACATCACAGTGGTGTTGTCTGTCCGTATTAGCAGGTGGCCTTGTTGAAGTTGTTGTCCAAAGGCCTCGATGGCATGCATTACTGCCAGCATCTCTTTTTGGTTGATATGCAGATGTGTTTCCTTTGGAGACCATTGTCCTTGAATACATCTGCCCTCCATGTGCATCCCCCATCCAAGGTCTGAGGCGTCTGTGGTCATGGTCTGTGTTATCTGAGGTTTTTTGAAGGACATACCTGTGTTTGACTGGCTTACCGAGGCCCACCATAGAAATTTCTTTTGAAGGCATGGAATGAGCGGTATGGTTGCCTCTAGGTTGTTGCTGTGTTGAGACCATAAGCTTTTTAGGTACCATTGAAGCTTTCTCATGTGCAGTCTTTGTAGTGGAACCAGGAGAATGCAGGATGCCAATGTAACCCAGGGCCTGTAGGAATCTCCTTGCAGTCATCTGGGTGAGCTTTGCTAAACCTTTGAAGTAATGAGTTAACTTCTTTTGCTTGTCTTCTGTCAGGTAAGCCATTTGAGAGGCTGTGTCTAGTTTGGCTCCTAAAAAGGTTATTTGCTGGGATGTCTTGACTTTTGGAAGTTGACTGTGTATCCCAGAGCCTGTAGCAATTGTATGAAATAATTCAAGTTTTTTGTCAAAATCAGTTTGTCGTCCGCTTGTATGAGGCAGTCGTCCAGGTACGGGTAAATTTGAATCCCCTGGAGCCTGCAATGAGCAATTACTGAAGCCGGGCATTTCGTAAATACTCTGGGCACAGTAGATAAGCCAAATGGCAATGCTGAGAATTGATAATGCTCTGGCCCAGCAAGAAATCTGAGATATCTTCTGCAGCTGTGTCTGATAGGGACATGCAGGTATGCCTCCTTGAGGTCCAGAGTAATCAGCCAAGACCCCTTGCCCAGCATGGGAAGGAGTTGCTGTAGAGTCAGCATTTTGAACTTTGGTACTATGAGAAAAGTGTTTAATGCGGACAAGTCCAGTATTGGTCTCCATTGAGTTTCTTTTCTTGGAACAAGGAACAGTCTTGAGTAAAACCCCTGGCCTTGTTCTTGTTGTGGAACTTTTTCTATTGCTTTGATCTGAGCAAGCAGAGAAATTTGCTTGATAGCCTCTGCCCTCTGGTTTTGTGGTAGGTTTGGCATGCCTTGTTTTCCTGGCAAGGTATGAAAATGGAACCTGTAACCGTGGTCTATAATGTCCAAAATCCATTCGTCCTTTGTCACTCTGTGCCAATTGTCTGAAAACAGAAATAATTTTCCACCCAAAGGAGCTTCTGCTTGCTCCTTGGTCAGCAGAACTAGAGGAAAGTCATTGAGCTTGTCCCTGTGGGGCAGGAGAAACCCCTGTGTCACTTCTTTGGTTTGCTGGTTGCCATTGTCGTCCCCTGTAGGAACCTCTGTATTGTCCTCTTCTCGGGCACGCCTGTTTTTGCCCCTTTGAAATCTTTCAGGATTAGGAAAGGACCAGTTTTTAGAAGGCCAATTCCTGCTGAATCTGGGTGGCTGAACCTGGAGGAAATCTTTGACTGTCTGAACTGACTTGGCTTTTTCCTCAATGGACTTTAACACATCTTTAGCATTAGCACCAAAAAGCTTGTTCTTTTCCAAGGGTGCATCAAGAAGTTTTGCCTTAACATGATCTGGTAAAGGTTGTTCTTTTAACCATGCATGTCTACGAATGACCGCCCCTGTCATAGCTGCCCTACATGAAGCTTCCAATGAGTCATATCCACACTGAAGAAAGTGATTGCTAACTTGCTGAGAATTATGTACAGCCTCCTGCAAAGACTTCCTATCTAAAGGTTCAGGAGAGGCCAATGTTTTCTGTAAATCATCTAACAGGTAATCCTGATACTGAAACATATGAAAGAGACAATTGAGAGCTCTCATAGATAAGGTAGTGGAGGTGTAAACCTTCTTCCCCCATCTCTCTAATGACCTAGCTTCCCTGTTGGAAGGCAAAGGATTTTTGGAGGTGGTAGCTGAAACCCCTTTCGGTCCCTGTGAAATTGTTTCTAAATCAACAGCATGGGCCCTAAAGAAATGAGAATGGGTTTCTGGGACCCTATAGTATCTGTCAGGCTTGACAGGAGTAGGAGGAAGAGTATCAGGGGTAACACTTGAGTCAGAGTATAAATCATCCAAAACATCAAGCACAGGAGGTATAGCTAAGGGTCTGTGTTGGGGCTTTTTAAGGAAGGTTCGAAGACGCTTTCTGGAATCAGAATATTCCTGGCCGTGCCACTTAAAATGTTCCCTCATGGAATGCAGAACTTCCCCAAAAGAAATATCCTCAGGAGGAGAGGCCGAGGGGATGGAGTCCTCTGCATCTGAGTCCTCATAGGTCTGGAAGAGCTCTCCCTGGCTTTCGGAGTGAACAGAGTCCTCAGAATCCTCATCTGAAGGGAGAGGGTCAGAGGGTTCAACCCTGGGCCTCTTATCAGGAGGAGGCTGGGATCCTCTCTCAGGATGGGCCTGGGAACCTCTGATCATGGAAATTAAGTCTGCGGCCATAGTCATGATTTGTGTTTCAGGAGTAGGCTGAGGTAAGGCTTTAGCAGTAAGGTGCTTGGACTTGCTGGCTGCCTTAGCACGTGTGTAGGCCTTGATAGACATGGACATGGGAGGCCTAGCAGCTCCACGTGTAGGAGTGACCTTATCAACAGCAATGGTCTCGGGCATTTCCTCGGTTTCAGTATCCGGAGGAAAATCAATAACTGGCGTCGGTGTGGTCTCTGGTATCGGTAATGCGGTGTCTTCGGTTCGGAGCGGTGAAATAACCACCTCAGAGGGAACCGGGGCACTCGCGGTTGGTTTTGGCGTGGTGTCGGTGGAAGACGCGGGCCGAGGATGTCGGTCCCAGTCTTTACGTTTCTTAGGAGTCTGCGATGTCGGTAGTTCCGACGGCATTGTATAATCGAATTTTTCGCCGAAAAAGTCTTCAGCAAACTCTGCCCGGCGCCTGAGAGTGCGCTTATTGAAGCAAGCACAGGCGGCACAGGCCGAGACGTCGTGGTCTGGGCCAAGGCAAGGAAGGCAGTAAGAGTGGAAATCCTTATGAGGTATTTGTTTACCACAAGACAAACAATTATTTACTTTTTCAGTAATTTCTGACATCGGCTGAGGCAAGAAAAGGTCCCCAACGGGGTACTTAGCTTTTTTGATGACTTCGGTTTCGAAGAATACAGGAGCTGACCGACCGACACTTGCGAACTGCTTCTGCTTCGGGCACCGCGCGGCAAGAAAGACTGAAGAAGATGGCGTCGGCTGATGCTTATGTACTCCGGCCGCTCTGACGTCGGAGAGAAATGCAACATCAGCCGACGTCGGACCCAGACTTTGGAATCCGGCCGACCGAGGGCTGCCTGAGGCAGGACAACCCATATGTTATGACTGCAGTTGCATTCTTGAAGGACATCCCATAAAGTTTGCCTACGGCAACAGATATTTAATGGTGAATATTCTGTGGTTCTCAGATGGTAAGAAATACTTTAAAGTGCATGATAAAGATGAATATATTATGCGAGTCTAATACCAACTAGTGAACACATTTACAGGCCTGAGACCAGTGGTAACCTTCTCAAGAAAAATAGGATCCACTGGAAAATGCAGCTGGGACAACAAATACAGAAGGTAGGTAAATTAAAATGTTATGTTAATGCGACAGTATTAGAAAAGAAATTATAAGGATGTACAGCCAACCTTCTAGCTAGAAACCCCCAGAGTCTTCACAAGAAATGACAAATTTACATTCATGACTAATGGTGAAAAGTAAAAAACTAGTTCTATATATGCCAGAGCATCATTATACTACTTATCCTGCAAATCAGGTTGTGAGATTTCATATAAATCTATGTCTCACTCTCTCTCCATACATATACATATATATACATATATATATATATATATATATATATATATATACACACCTAATTTATATATCTATGTATATCTAATCTATATCCCTATATATATATGTATATATATATATATATATATATATATATATATATAATCTAATATATATATATAAATATACACACACACACATACACACAGTGGATATAAAAAGTGTACACACCCCTGTTAAAATGCCAGGTTTTTGAGAGAGAAAAAAATGGGACCACAATAAATCATTTCAAAACGTTTCCCACCTTTAATGTGACCTATAACCTATACAATTCAATTGGAAAAACAAATCTGTTATGGGGAAAAATATAAAAAAATAAAAAATGTACAATAAGCTGGTTGCATAAGTGTGCACACCCTTAAACTAATACTTTGTTGAAGCACCTTTTGATTTAATTACAACATTCAGTCTTCTTGGGTAGGAGTCTATCAGCATGGCACATCTTGACTTTGCAATATTTGCCCACTCTTCCTTGTAAAAGTGCTCCAAATCTGTCAGATTGCGAGGGCATCTTTTGTGCACATCCCTCTTCAGGTCACCTCACAGATTATCTATTGGATTTAGGTTTGGGCTCTGGCTGGGCCATTCCAAAATTTTCATTTTCTTCTGGTGAAGCCATTCTTTCGTTAATTTGGATGGCTTGGGGGTCATTGTCGTGTTGAAAGGTGAAATTCCTCTTCAGCTTTCTAGCAGACGCCTAAAGGTTTTGGGCCAAAAGTGACTAGTATTTGGAAAGTACAGTTGTGTACACTTACCATAAATGTAGACATTCAAGTGTATTCACTGTTGCAGTCATTACATTTGGGTAATCTGCTGGCAGGTTGCCCTCAGTCGGCCTGACTAACAAAGTCTTGGGTCCTGCGTTGGTTGCTGTCCTTTCTTCCATGGCATCAGGGGGTATAAAACATGCAGCCGACGCCATTACATCAGTTTTTCTTGCCCCAGATGTCAGGTGCCCCCCAAATGGGGAGCAAATAAAATTAAAAACACAAAAATATACCTCCAACCAAAACTAAATACACCAAAAAGGCTTTTAAGCATAGTAAATGAAAGTAGATGTATAGTAAGAGAAAAACAGGGGGCTGGAGGGAGGGTAAGCAGGACTGCAACAGTGAATACACTCGAACATCTACATCTATTGCAAGTGTACACAACTGTACAATGTTCTTTGTGTTTCACTGTTGCAGTCATTACATTTGGGTAGATTCCCAAAGCTATGATTGGGAGGATGGATTTATACAGCATTAGGACCGGCTATAAGGCCCTGCAATACTGCAGTGGCAAAGCCAGCTCTGGACTTGGAGAAAATTGGTAAATGGTAATGCTGGGTGAAAGTATGTACTGAACTCCAGGTAGCAGCTTCTAGAATATCCCTGGTAGGAACACCTCTGGGAAAGGCTGCAGAAGTAGATGCAGCCCTGGTGGAATGAGATCTGATCCCCTGGGGGATAGGTTTTTCATGGTGCTTATAGCAGAAATGAATGCAATGGCTTATCCGTTTAGAAATGGTTTGTTTTGAAACAGCCTTCCCCTCTGCCCCACCAGCAAATACCACTAGCAATTGTTCAGATTTTCTTCGAAATTTAGTTCTGTCCAAGTAGAATCTAAGTTGTCTGTGCACGTCCAAGGAATGCAGAATCCGTTCCCCTTTGTTTTGTGGATTGGGATAGAAGGTTGGCAAATGAATGGACTGGTTAAGAGCCACACTGGAAACCACCTTGGGCATGAAGGATGGATTGGTCCTCAGAGATACCCTGTCCGCATGAAAGATGATGAAAGGCTCCACTGCCATAAGGGCCTGTAATTCAGATATCCTTCTAGCTGAAGTGATTGCTAAGAGGAAGGCTGTTTTCCAAGAAAGAAATTTTAAGTCTGCAGTAGCATCTGGCTCAAAAGGAGGTATAGTGAGCTTTTCCAAAACAAAGTTAAGGTCCCAGGCAAGGGTAGGAGCTCTCCTGGGTGGTATCAAGTTCTTTGCCCCTCTGAGATGCTGTTTGAGCAGGGGATGATAAAAGAGGGGTGGTTCTGGGTCATAGTGAGCTGAAATAGCTGAAACGTGGATTTTAATAGAGGAAAAAGACAGGCCCTTGTGAAACATCTCAGTTAAATATTGCAAAATCTGAGGTAAATTGGGTGCTGCTGTGCTCATCCCTAAAGATTGGTTCCAGGCACAGAATCTTTTCCATTTGTCAGCATAAGATTTTCTAGTACTAGGTCTTCTCGCCTCCAAGATGACATCCATCACAGGTTTGCTGAGTGATGCTAAGGGTGAATTTAAGTGATTAGCCAAGCTGCAAGGTTCAATGTTGGGAGCTGAAGGTGGAGAATTTGTTTCTCCTGCTGAGACAGTAAGGAAGGTGTCCGAGGCAGGTGCCATGGAGATATTTGTATTTGTGACACTGCGCAGGAGTAGGTACCAGTATTGGCGTGGCCAGTCTGGAGCAATCAAAATCATTTTTGATTTGTCCTGTTTGATTTTTAGCAGAACTCTGGAGAGCAGAGGCAGAAGGGGAAAGGCACAGACTGATAGGTTTTTCCAGCTGAAGGACAGAGCATCCACTTTCCAGGCTTTTTTGTGAGGAGTCTTTGTGCAAAATTTGTCCAACTGGTAGTTCTGGGGGAGGCAAATAGATCTATGTCTGGGCTCCCCCATTTGCTTGTCAACATGTTGAAAATCCGTGGTTCCAGTTTCCATTCGTGTGGGTCCATGAGATTTCTGCTTAGTCCGTCTGCCAGTGTATTCAGTTTTCCTGGCAGGAATTGAGCTTGTAATTGCACTTGGTAGCTCAAGGCCGTGTTCCACAATGCCATGGCTAGTCTGCAAATGGGGTAGGAATGTGTACCCCCCTGCTTGTTTATGTACCACATAACCGTGGTGTTGTCCATTTTTACCATTAGTTGTCCTGGATGAATGTAGTCCTTGAAGGCTGTCACAGCATTCTGTACAGCTAACATTTCTTTTTGACTGATATGTAGGTACATTTGATTTGGGTTCCATTTGCCCTGAATGCACTTCCCTGCCAGATGAGCCCCCCGTGCATAGTCTGATGCGTCTGTAGTTAGGGTTTGGATGGCAGGGGGTAGTGTGAATGGCAGTCCCTTGTTTTGGTGGCAGGCCTCTGCCCACCATAGGAACTCTAGGCGAAGGCAAGGTATGATAGGAAATTAATTATTTCCAGGCTGTGACAATGTTGACTCCATAGACTTTAAGTACCACTGAAGTTTCCTCATATGCAGTCTTGCATATGGAATTAGAAGAATGCAAAAGGCCATGAACCCTAAGGCTTGCAGTATATGTCTTGCAGATAGCAGGGTTTTTGTGTCCACTTGTTTGAAATAAGTTAACAAATGAATTTACTTTTCTGGCGTGAGGAAAGCCATCTGGGCAGTTGTATTCAAGCTTGCACTCAGGAATGTAATCTGTTGAGAGGGTACCAGTTGTGATTTCTTTTCGTTTATGGTGTACCCTAGACAAGTTAGAACCCTTTTTACAAATGCCAGATGATTTATAAGTATGGCCTGGTTTTCGGCCTGAATTAGACAATCGTCCAGGTATGGATATATTTGAATATTTTTTTGCCTGCAAAATGCAATTACTGGAGCCAGGCACTTTGTGAATACCCTGGGCGCAGTAGACAAGCCAAAGGGCAGCGCAGAGAACTGATAATGCAAGTAGCCTGCTTTGAAGCGTAGGTATCTTCTGCAAGATTCCCTGATTGGAATACATGCAGGTAAGCTTCTTTTAAATCTAGAGCTGCCAACCAGGCATCTTTGCCTAGCATAGGAAGTAACTGGTGAAGAGTCAGCATCTTGAATTTTGTAATGTCCAGAAAGGTGTTAAGAGTAGACAGGTCCGGAATTGGATGCCATGATTTGTCTTTTCTGGGTACCAGGAAAAGCTTGGAATAGAAACCTTGCCCCTTTTCCTCTTTTGGTATCGGTTGAATAGCCCTCATGTTTAAGAGGGAAAATACTTGTTTCTGAGCCTCTGCCCACTGATTTGGCGGCAGGTCTGGCCACCCATTTGGTGTTGGCAACATGTGGAAATTAAATCTGTACCCCTGGGACACTATATTTAAAACCCATTTGTCCTGGGTTATGAGTTCCCAGTTTTTTGCATGAAGAGCAATCTTTCCCCCCAAAGGGGCGGCTAAAAGTAAGTGCTTGGCAATTTTAAAGGAAAGTCATTGAGACTGTTTACCATAGGGGGGTGTCTTGTTATTTCCAGATTTGGAAGTGGAGGCCCCCCACTGATTAGTTCTGAGAGTCCCTTGGGACTGAAACATGGTGCTTTTGGTGTGTCTGGAAGGAGCGGGAAAGGACCAATTCTTAGTAAGCCAGTGCCTACTAAATCTTGGAGGTTGCACTTGTAAGAAATCTTTTACAGTTTGCATAGATTTAGCTTTATCTTCCATGTTTTTTAGAACTTCTTCAGCCTTATTGCCAAACAGACAGTCCTGATTTAAAGGCGCATACAACAATTTTGCTTTAACATGATCAGGCAGAGATTGCTCCTTAAGCCAAGCATGCCTTCTAAGCACAGACCCAGTAACAGCAGCCCTGCAAGAGGCCTCTAAAGAATCAAAACCACATTGCAAAGTATGTTTTCCAACTTGTTCAGCAGAATGCAATAAATCCTGTAAATCTTTTATTTTCCACACAGTCAGGAATCAACATCATTTTCTGTTTGAGCAGTCCAATAATATGCTGTTGATATTTTAGCATATGAAATTGGCAGTTTAAAACCCCGATTGCCAAGGTTGCAGAAGTATAAACCTTTTTACCCCATCTATCCAGCGCCCTGGAATCTCTATCAGAAGGGTAGGATGTTTAGCAGTAGAAGCCTTAATGCCCTTGGGCCCCTGAGAAATGGTTTCTGGATCCGCAATAGGTTTCTTGAAAAGGAACTCTTGGGACTCAGGAACCCTATAGTATCCATCAGGTTTACTGGGAGCCAGAGGCAGGAAATCAGGGGCCAAACTGGACTGCAAAAACACATCATCAACAATGTATAGTACAGGTGGTATAGCCAAAAGCCTATGCTGAGGTAGAAGAAAATCCCTAAGCCTCTTTTTAGATTCAGAAAATACCTGACTTTCCCAATGGAAATGCTCCCTTAAAGTATGTAAAGTTTCCCCAAAAGAAAAGACCTCAGGGGGGGGAAGCAGAGGGAATGGAATCCTCTGCATCAGAATCCTCATAAGTAGGTATGGACAAATCTAGGTCATTGGAAGAATTAGAAGAAACAAAGTCCTGATCAGAAGAATCATTGTCAAGCTCAGTCCTAGGCCTTTTAGAAAGGGGGGGGGGGGTTGACTACCCCTGATTACAGTAATAAGATCTTCAGCCATTTTGATAATTTGTTTTTTAGGCATAGAGGCCTGAACATGTGGCCTGTGCTTCAGTTTTTTAGACATAGATCGAGATTTAGGCCTTAGAGTAGAAGGTGGAGTCGGTTTAATATGCAAGTCTGTAGGCCTGAATACACCCTCAGAAGCCGGTGCCTGCACAGCGGCTCAGGACCCATCCAAGGTACAGCCATCCGCGGGTTCCATAGGTGAAGCATCTCGCGGCATACCAGACTCCGAATGGGTCTCAGTAGAGGCCTGCGAGTCAGAAGTAGTGGGTATCAGGGGCTGCGAAAGTGCCTCACTGGTACTGGTAAACTGGCAACTGTCTTAGGAAAAGCATCGTCAGTAATTTTGGACCTCGACGGCCTGTCTTTTTCTTTGAGTTTTTTTTTGGAATTCTGGTAATCGGATGGCTAACCGACGTCATTTCTGGATAATTAAACCGAGAACTGAAATATTTAGAGGCAAAAATGTACCGACGACGGACAGTGCGCTGATCAAATAAAGCACAAAACCGACAGCAAGGTACGTCGTGGTCAGGGCCTAGGCAAGGAATACAGTACAGATGAAAATCTTCATGAGGTATTTGCTTTCCACAAGTAATACAATTATTAACTTTTAGTGACATCGGTAAGGAGCAAGAAAAAGTTTCCCCAACGGGGTACTTGACTAAGTTGAAGACTTCGATTCTGAAACTCGAAAACGAAAATTTCAGGAGTCAGCTGACCGGCACATGCGAACTGCTTCTGCTTCGGGCACCACGCGACAAGAAAGACTGATGCAATGGTGTCGGCTGCATGTTTTATACCCCTGATGACCTGACATCATGGAAGAAGGGACAGCAACTGACGCAGGACCCAAGACTTTGTTAATCAGGCCGACTGAGGGCAACTTGCCAGCAGATTACCCAAATGTAATGACTGCAACAGTGAAACAAAATGAACATCTGTTCATAACTCACTCCACCTTGACTAAAGCCCCAGTTCCAGCTGAAGAAAAGCAACCCCAAAGCATGACACTGCCACCACCATGCTTCACTGTGGGGATGGTGTTCTTTTGGTGATACTAAGTGTTGTTTTTGCACCAAACGTAACTTTTGGAATCGTGGCCAGAAAGTTCAACCTTGGTCTTATCAGACCATAACACATTTTCCCACATGCTTTTGGGAGACTTGATTTACTGTTTTGCAAATTTTAGCTGGGCTTGGATGTTTTTCTGTGTAAGAAAAGGCTTCTGTCTTGCAACCCTACCCAATAGTCCAGACGGAGAATATGGGAGACTGTTGTCACATGTAGTACACAACCAGTACTTGCCAGACATTCCTGCAACTCCTTCAGTGTTGCTGTAGGTCTTTTGGCAACCTTCCTGACTAGTTTTCATCTTGTCTTTTCATGAATTTTGGAGGGACGTCCAGTTCTTTGCAACGTTGTTGTTGTCCCATATTTGCTCCACTTTTTGATGATTGTCTTCACTGTGTTCCATGGTATATCCAATGCTGTGGACATTTTTTTGTACCCTTCTCCTGACTGATACCTTTCAGCAATGAGACTGCTTTGATGTTTCGTAAGCTCTCTGCAAACCATGGCTATTGCTGTAGCAGGCAACTGAGTAAATATCAGGAAAATCCGACTAAGACAGTTGAACCTTATTCGGGGCTAATCACAGTCTCTCTAATTGATGGCAGGTGTGTACCCAAGAAGACTGAATGCTGTAATTAAATCAAAAGGTGCTTCAACAAAGTATTAGTTTAAGAGTGTGCACACTTATGCAACCAGCTTATTGTACATTTTTTATTTTTTATATTTTTTCCTCTAACAGATTTATTTTTCAATTGAATTGTACAGGTTATAGGTCACATTAAAGATGGGAAAAGTTTTGAAATGATTTATTGTGGTCTCATTTTTTTATCTCACAAAAACCTGGCATTTTAACAGAGGTGTATACACTTTTTTATATCCACTGTGTCATATATATATATATATATATATATATATATATATATATATATTATATACACACATATACACAGGTGGGAGAGAATGAGTGACTGAGGGAAAGGGATACAGACAGAGAAATACACTGATATAAAAATGGAACCAGTGAGGACCCAATATAGAATTGTAATGAATGAGGAGCCCATACTGAATCCTAAGAGATTCTATACAGAACAAAGGTGAGGTGAATGGCTTTAGGGGAACTCTGTACATGCAGTGAAATAACTTCACATTTACTATGCTACTTCTGGATACAGTCCACCTTTTGTAATGTACGGTAAAAGTACACAATACTTCAAAAATCACAGTTTGGTTAGCCCAAACAATTAACATTTTAAGTCTACCCTGATTAATAACATACTTTTCGACACTGCATTAGTCAGACTAAAAAAAAAACAGTATTGGTACTGTGATCTGGATACTCAATCATTACTTTTTAAGAAAATTTTAATGCTTTGAGAATAGCTATTGGCTGTGGGCTGTGTTTACTACATAAAACAAAAGTCAAGAACATGTCAAATGATTAGTTCAGCTTGACTTTAAAAAAATATATATACTTGGGCACTGCTAGAGATGAAACAAATTCGCTGACATCTTTTGCTTATAAACCATTTAATGTAGATCAAACCATTTTCTTGTAAAATACTTCAAACTTAATGCTATCAAATGGGGAAAAATTCCCGGAACCAGATGATAGTGCTTGTGTAAGGGATATCGTCATGGATGACAGATTTCACCTGAAAATGACCAAATAAAAACTTAAACATCTGTTTTAGGTACTTCAGAAATGTATATGAATAGTTTCGGTCATCATTTCCATAAGTACTTGATTCACAGCTGTCATCTTTGATTATGACCATATACACAAATTACTTCTCTCTTTCCCTCTCCTCTCATTTTTGGGCAATTTAATTCACATTTCAAGTGCGACTGTTATTTATTTGTCTATCTGTACCCCCCCCCCCCCACTGCCTGATGACCACTACCTAATTTCCTGGACAACTGCAACATCTGTTCCTCATTCACTAGTGGTGACAGCCAATAGAGAGGGGTCATTTAAGGTGCCATCGGGGAACAATGTAGCCCTAACACCTTGCTACCCTTTGGCAACTGATGTTATAACATGCAAATGGTCCTGCAATTTCCTCCCCATTACAGAAAGATGTACTCATTATTTACATGCCCACCACACGAAGATATCCTCTCACCCTACATATGGTGGAGTACATTTTACTGCCAAGTAGAGTACTGGTGCAGGGAAATACTACGATCATTCAGTGTGCATCTGCAATGTTGTAATGCCTGACAGGCTTAAGTAAGTAGACAGGAACACAGATCAGTAACAAGATAGGTATGGGAGAAGGCAGCAAGATGCACTAATCACAGAAAATGAGGAAAGGGTGCCAGCAAAAGACACCGATTTCTACTGGAAAGAAATGACAGGATGAAGAGGTAAAAAAAAAGAATAGTAATTGTTGCCAGAGGAGGGAGAGTAGAAGAGGTAATAACTACTGATAGAAGGGATGAGGGGGAGGCTGGCTATTCTACTCGCACTGAGTTTGGGGGGGTGTAGGAATTGTGATTTACAAATTCTGCATAAGAAATGAGAAAGCCATGGATACTAATCTCTGACATGCAGGAATTATGTAGGCAGGTGCAGAACACTGATAATGGAATGGTTAGGGGGACGCAGATATCAGTCAGGTTGCTAAACATGCACCACTGCTCAGGTAAGAGGATACAAACAAGTAGCAGACATCTCTGGGACAGGAAAGGAAGTTACAGTTGTCCTCCACTTGTAAATGTGAATGCAACTAGTGAATTGCCAGTGGAAATCCTACACAGCAGGAATTTTCTAGCATTCTCCCCTCAACCCTTTGACAACAAAAGAGCTACCTATCAACTGTATACCTCCACCTAATGACTACACTTAAGAGCACTTTTTGATATATGTAGCACCAACAGAAGAACACTGGGGTGAGAGTGGAGTACCAGGATTTGATGCCCTTGATCAATACATCCTAGTACAAGAGGACAAAATTAACTTCCTTTCTCTCAAAATGCAAAGTGTCAATAGAGTTAACAAAAATGCAGAAAGACTCAACTTCATATTCCAGAACTAAAAAACATGAAAGTAATAAAATTACCTCAAAACAGAATACTTCAAACATATTTTAATGATGTCCTAATGTATTTATATTTTATTAAATTTACAGTCAGTGTTTTGGCTTTGCCAGTATCTTAGTAGGACTAAACAGATCAAACTGCCACATATTTTAAAGACATTATAGGCAATAAACATTCACTCCAGAACACTGAAAAAAAGGAAAAACTGCCAAGCTGAAACAACATTCTGCTGAAAGTACACTTATTCTAACAAAATAGGATGCATTACATCTGAAATGACAAGACTTGGTCAATATACCTATTCATTTAACACAAAAAAAATGTAAACCATCTGTAACATACCTTAGCAGCAACAATGCTCAGACCCATTCCATTCTGCTTCTTTAGTGTGACAGTAATTACCTCTGGTTCTTTACGTAAAGGCCGAGTCTAAAATGGGATAACAGAAAAGATTAAAAATTGCAGAATGGAGCTATAAAATGTTTCAACTAAATTTTAAAAGCTTCATTTCAAAGTTTAAAGCTTTGAAGTGAGCATTAACAGCTTGCTTTAACAAAGGACGTACAACATCTACTTCAGTACTCAACCCTGCATGGACCCTTCAGTCATGACCAGGGCCCACAAGGGCAACAGTAAATGCAATATTTAAAAAAAATTAGTGTGGAAAACTAATGTGCTCTGAAAAAACTTGCACACAGAGGAAATAACAGGCAAGACCCTCATAGATGGTAACCAAAAGTCAGAACCGACCTAGACCATGAAGCTACAAGTCAAAAATCTTAACTCGGCGAGCCACCGCACATACTCATTTATGAAGCCAAAGTTGTAATTTCTACTATACAGATCATCCACTGATAATTGCTACTACAATAATTAAAACGTGTTTGAAACTTACAAAAATGTAACTGAATAAATCCACTAATAATTTTCTCAACCCTTTCTGACAAAGTGTGCAGGCACTGCATTGCAGTTCTAGGTCAGACTTGACAGAATAATGGAAAAATAAAAACTGCAAAATGACTGACACCATAAGGACAGAAAGTGACACTGGGGTAAAATAAAACTCTGGTTGGAAAAATAAATTCACTTCACAGGTAGTGCCCCCACCTTGCCACTGGATCAAAAACAAAACAAATACTAAGCATTTAGCAAGATGCAGAGACATTAGTATAGCACAGAATACCGATATATTATGAAAACCTTTTTTGTTTTTAAAGTTTCAAGCCCTAACTGTCCTTTAAACAAGAGGTACAAGCCTTCAGGCTTTTGTGTACCATTTTCTTACTGAACATCTATCCCTCAGCAATGAGCATACATTAATGAATATGAATCCTACAGGCAACTATGACCGGAGATTCAAATATGCTCCTTGTAAGAGTGACCACTCAAAACAGGTAAAGTTGTTAAAATAACAGAAAAAAAGCACAAAACACCAAACCAGAAGTCCACCGTTCAAAAAGTAGAAATGTCGTTTATTAAAATACAAAGCTTTCGAGTAAAACTCTTCTTCAGTGTAAGAACAGAAAAAAGCTAAGTTTTGGAAAATATAAAAAATGCAACATACCTTTAAACTGTTAAAGGGCCAGCTTTAGATTTAGAGATTTTTGTAGCAGAATCTGTTTGGGTTAGTACTGACTACTACTGCATTCCACATGCAGTGTTTATGAAGAAAAAGGAATACACAGTAAACAGAGTCAGAGGAAGGCAAAAAAGATATTGAAAAATGAATATAACCAGTGGTAAAATTTCAAGTTGAGAAGTTTAAAAGTAACGTGCCATGAAAAAACTAAAAATATCTGCAAAAATATACCATGGTAAGGATGACACTTGAAACTCTCAGTTCCAGTTGAGATACCTTTTGCTGCTAAGTAAGACTTGATAAAGGACAGACACAGTCCCAGACACAAACATGACAAAGCAGTGATGTTTAAACACAGTGCTGTTTTTTTTTTTCTTTTTTTAAAAAAGAAACATCTTTAATAAATGATCATACATGACACAGTCACAGTTACATTTTTGAAAAAAATCCACAGTGACACAATCTCCATTGCAAATATCATACATTCCAAACGGGGCAGACATGACTCTAGCTGCAAACATTATACATCATTTTTAATATATCCAGTCATTGCTAGTTACTTAGCTCAGTCAAATCCTACCTTCTTTTAAACCTTGATCCTCCTCTGTATATACTGATCCATTTCCTATTTTTTCCCATGTAATTTGCTCCTACCCTTTTCTCAAGATCCCAGTTCCAGTTGTTTTATCTCTGTTACTATCTTCACTACTTCTAATAAAATTGGTTTAGACGGATTTCCGTTTTCTTGTAATTGCTTTTTTTGACAGCCATAATAATTAGACACAGCAAGGCCTTACTACGTCTATGCAATTCCAACTCTATATCATAGCTCAAAAAAATCATCTCCTACTTCTCCAACTTGCTCAATCAGTATCTCTGACAGAGCAGTGTACAGGGAATCTTTAAAGTCTGCCAACTCATTACACTGCCAGAAAATATGTTCCCAGTTACCTTCTTCCCTATCATACATCCAACATTTGCTGTCTACCAGAGGAAAATTTCTTTGGAGTCTGCTTAGGGTATAAAAATACCTATGCAAACACTTCCAGGCAAAATCCAGATTTTGTTGCATATTTGGGAGACATACATATATCCCCCATTATTTCTTTGTGAACTGCAGAGGAGATTAGGAAGGATTGGTAAGAGAGATACTCTTACCAATCCTTCCTAATCTCCTCTGATTGATTCCTATAGTTATGATGCAATATTTTATATGCTCTACTAATTATTCTTTTCTTAACTGCAACTTCTGTTCTAGATTCTACTAAAAAAGTCCACCTGTGCTGGTCTTTCATTTAGGACCCCCCCCCCATTTCTTTCTCTTTGCTTATACTCTGGTATCAGTCCTTGATATGGAAGGCAATCTCTAGCCTGCAGTACAAATACGTTCTTGGCATCTTCTCATTCTATTACTTTTCCCTCTCTAGTTATTTGTTCCCAATACCTTGGGGTTCCTTTGCCAGTTTTCTCCAATATATTCATGACCCCTTTTGCCTATTGTCTGTATTCTTAATTGCAGTCATCGCATTTGGCAGAATCATCTTTCTCCATTCCTGTTGCCTTAGTTCTTAGAAGACCTTATGCTACTTTATAAGTTCTCCTTAAAAGTCTGCATCCAAAACCCCAGTATCTCCCTATTACTTAGCCCCCCCCCCCCGTTTCAACATCATCTCTTTCCACTTTGCGTTTTCTGCTTGTCCTAAGTATAGCAGCCTTAACTCTTGCTCTGAAATACCCCTTCAAGTTGGGTAATCCCAATCCGCCCTGTTCTACTGGAAGAATAAGTTTATCCCACTTGACTCTTGCCATTTTCTTCTCCTCCCAGATAAAATCCTTCAGCTATTAATTGCCATCACAAATTCTCCTCTGGTTGATAAAAATATGCCTGACTTGTGTACAACCCAAAATCATTTTAACTGCTTATATCTTGCTATCAATATCCATATAACAGAGCTTCCATTTTCAGTTTTTCTACCATCTTTTGTTTAGTCTCTTCCCACATATCCTTAGCTGGCACACCGGTATTATTTTTAAACCACACTCTTAAAAACTTCATTTTATCATGTTTCCATAAATATGGATATTGCTGAACAAAATCATATGTGGGCACATAATTTACCGCTACTGCTTTTGTCTTAGCTTAATTAATTTTGTATCCCAAAAAGGATTAAAACTGTCTCAATATGTGCCACAGCACTGTAATGTCCTTTTCTGTTTTTTTAGGTATAAAATAATGTCTGCAAATGGAGCCAGCTTTTCTTGACTACCACACCAATTATATCCTTGAATTTCCGAGTCCCTTATTTTCTTTGCCAATGGTTCTAAATGCAATGCAAATAAAGGGGAAAGAGGACACCCCTGCCTATTTACTCTGATCAAGCAGAGATTATCAGAGGACCCCACCCACTTTAATTTTCACCTCCAATCCTCCAAATCAACCTTTTAATTTTATCAGGGAATGCAAATGCTTCCATTGCTCTGTTCATAAAATTCCAGCTTGCTTTGTCAAATTCTTTCTCTGCATCAAGACCCACCAGCAACAGCAGTATTTTCTTACATTCTGCTTCCCTCTGGATCATCACTGTTCGGCTGTCAAATGTTTGCCCCCGCCCCCCTCAAAACCACATTGATCCAGGTCTGTCAATTTTGGCATCACTTTTGCCATTCTTTTAGCCATGATGACATTTTATAATCATGATTTAGTGTTCAAATAAGCCTGTATGAAGCGGAATCTGATGGATATTTACCCTCTTTAGGTATTACAGCTACTACGGCTTTCTTCCAGGATGCTGGCACTTCTCTTAAAATACTGTTAAACCAAACCTTCCAGATCTTTATCAGGATCTTTCCCTCATAGCTTCTAAACTTCCACAGGAATACCATCTATTCCTGGGAACTTTCTTGTAGATTGTTTATACATCACCATTTTTATCTCATCTCCTCCTATCCGAACTGTTGGAAACTGAGGAAACTGAACCTCCTCTCCCCTTTAACTTTGGCATAATTAATTCTTCCATAAACATTTCCATAGTTTTCTGCTTTATACAGACTTTCACAGAATTTCCGAAATATTTCTAATAACTCTACAGGATCCATTGTTATCGGCTCCTTAAGCTTGGTGACAGCCCTATCTACTTTTTGTTGCTTGAGTTGTTGTGCTAAAAGTTTTTGTGCTCTAGTTATCTAAAAACAGTTACTTAACAGCAACTTTTTAAACTCATGCATATTATCGAGGTAATCACTTATTTTCTATTTAGCATTCTGTAGTTGTTGCTCCTCTTGTTCTGTGAGATTCCCCCTATCTTGCAATACTTTAATATCTGTCAATCCCGCAAAATAATTCTTGTTACTTCTTAACCCCCATCTCCCTTTCTTTTATTTTCACCCTATGTTTAAATTCCACTTTAATTTTAACACACTCCCTAGCTACAGTTTCAAAAGAAATTTCTATCTTCTCTAATTGCTCCTGTATAGTTTCTACATCCCATTCCTTAAATTCTTCTCTTTTCAACACATAGGTGAAAAAGTGCCAGTGTCTCATTTTTACTTCATTACTCTGTATTTTTATTTGTTATTATTGGCACAAGATCTGAAATAGTTACTGGGTATATATCAAGACCTTCAACTAAATGCACATGCTCCTGTGAAATGTAAATTCTGTCCATCCTAGCCCAGTTTTTGTATTTTGGGGAATAATACGTAAATTCACTCTGAATTCCAAGTACTGAATTCACATCTTGCATGCCAAATATTTTCATAAATTTCTTTAAAACTCTACCCTCCTTTGTTAAATTTTCCTTTCTGGGTTCCCCTGTTGCAAATCAAATTCCAGTCCCCACTACAAGTAATATTCTCTGCTGAAAGCTGATTATTTCTCCCAGAATTTTCTTAAATTCCATTACAGCAGTTTCTGGTGGAATATAAATAATATATGCCAATGTAATCCTCCTCCCTTGCCAGTAGCCCCTTAGTACTACAAATCTACCATTATTGTCTTTTTTCCTCTTCTATTACTACTGGAGCTCCTCTTGCAATTAATGTAAATATTCCTCTCTTCCTTTGTCATAGGTATTCCACTGAATAACTATCCTGAAAACCCTTCTTTATCAAATACACATGTTCTGTTCTTTCCAAGTGGGTCTCCTGTAGTATAGCTATTTGCACTCTCTATGTTTTTAATATAATTGACCACTCTTTCTTTTTTTGTATTTATATGTGAGGCCATTAAAATTTAAAGACATAGAAGGAATCATATTCTTGAGGGATTATTATTCCCACTTATGTAGAACAGCTTAGTGCCAGATTTTATTACATGCTTGCACTGTTTGGCAAGTTAATCTTATACTACTGTTTCTTGTCATCTCCATTTGAGCCTATGTCACATCTTGCAGAACTTATTGTTTTATTCAAAACCCTCAAACAAAAGAACACACACCTACACCCACACACCCACACACACACACACACACACACACACACACACACACACACACACACACACACACAATAACCTCCTAAAACATACTAACTTCTTAATAATACAAAAACTATGCACATATTCAAATATTAAAGTTTTACCCTCCTATCAGGAACAAAAGTTCCAAGCTTACAGCCACACAGACAATCTAAACATAAATAAAAAATATCCATGCTAACATGCATGGTATCACCTGTCATTGTATTAAGTGATGTCTGATTCTGCCCCATCTTTATAGCTCTCCCAACTGGGAAAATACTTGAATGCTTTCAGAAAACATTTTCTCCAAGCCATTTCTTTTTATCAGATCATCTGATACTGACATGAGAACCAGACACAGAACTGTTTACTAGAAAGCAAAATACCTTATAATATTCAATATTCTTTTTCATTTACTTGCTTTCTGTTAAAATTTGTTACTATAAAAAACTAATTCCCTTAACCCAATGCAAAAATGAGAAAAAGCACACTGGTTTTTCTTTTGTTGTGCTCTTTTAAAGCAGATTTTTTTTTTTACAAAGCAGTGCCTACATTTCTTAAAACTGAACAAGGAGAAAGAGAGAAGGGAGAAAAACAAAAAGAGTAAATAGAAGCACATATTTACATTAGTATTCCCATTACTCTTAAAAATAACTGAAAAACTATACTTTATAACATGCAAAGAAAATCATGCCCCACTTCAATAATACTGTTAAGAAAAAGTTAATTTACTTACAGTTAACTCTCTCCCTCCTCCTCCAAGAGTATTTTTCCAAACATTAATGAAATGAAGTAAGCCATATGCTTTTGAGTCCCCTACAAGTCTGACAAAGTCCAAACAAGTCCAATATTTCCAGATTTTATTGTTCTGTTCGTCTCCATCTCCCAAATCTTGTCTCTACTTCATCTCCAGTGCACTCTCAATTCTTCTACTCAACTCCTGTGATTTTTTTCCCTCTGTCAAGCATTTTCTGTTAAAACACTGGGAAAGGTTTCACTGGCATAGTCTCTATGTGGTCTTTATTACCAGAACAACAAGAAGCAGAATTGCCTCCTGTTTCACAGTTCATGTTTTGTTGGACAAACTTTTGTATTTCTTCTTTAGCATGTACTTCATCAAAAATGTTTTTGTTTCTCCAGGGAAACTATTTTGAAGATAGCTGCATATAGCAGCTTGAATCTCATGCCTGCTTCTTGACATTCCCTATATAATGGAATAAATGTATTCCTCTTCTGCCTGGAGTACGAGTAGCCATTGTCCCCAAAACACTCTGCTGTCTCTCACTTTTTGTACTTTGTCCTTCTGCCACAGTTTTATCAGAATTGACTCCTTCTGCTGGTAAGATTGTATTTTTACTATTAAAGATTTAGGTTGTTTTCTTATAGCCATGTTTAGAGCATACACACAATGTGCCCTTTCAGTTAACAATTCCAATTGTTGAATACCAGTCCAGTTGCTTATCTGTGCTTTGATGAAATGAATGCAGTCGGCTCCATCCAGCTTCTCAGGTACAGCAGAAAATCTCAGGTTTTCTCTATGTGCTATCCTCTAATTCTATTATTTTTTTAAACATCTTCTTGAGCAGTCTCATATTCAGACAGCCTTTTCTTAACTTTGACCTCTGAGATTTGCAGTTTTATCAACTCATCTCAGTATCTGTTTAAAGCTTTTCCATTTGTTCCAGCCTTTTATGGTTTGAGTTGATATACTCCATCAGTGTTTCATTTATTTTAATCAGGTCTGCATGCAATTGCTTTATATTTTCCTCAAGGTTACTGGAAGTCATGTCTGGAGCTTGCACTTCTTTACAGCTACAGTACTTCGCCGAGTCAATGTTTTTTCATCACCTTTTGTAGCTGATTTTTCTTCAAGTCCTCTGTATTTCTTTTTTCCGTGGCATTCAGGTAGTGTACTTACTAGTCAGTTATTGAAATTTATTCAAAAATCCAGGTCCACTGGCTTTCTCTGCTACGTTTCTGTTTTCACACTGGCAGAGCCAGAATTAAGCTGTTACTCATTGCACAGCCCATCCTGAAGTCCAAACACCCAGTGCTTCTAAGTGAATTCACTACTTCTATACATTACTTTGTCAACATGCCAGAAAAAGACAACAAGGAAAGTCACTGTAAGAATGAGGGTCTCAGTTTCAGAGAACATTACCAGAGAAGAAAAACATTTTCAATTTGGGGATGCTTCTGTGAATAGTATGAGGAGACTGCTTTGTAGATCAAGAATGGACCCTGAATATATTTCTGCTTGAAACACATTCCTAACTTGTGAGGTTTGCCTGGAGTATAGCACACCTAAGCCCAGGCCCATGGTGGTATTATGCCTCTGACCTCTAAGTGCAATGAGACAGTTTCTATAGATTTACATGGACTTGAACCTGGCACTTGGTACTTTCATGCCATCAACTGATGTTAGTGCCAGAAGCATTAAAACACAAAAGGGCCATCAGAAATTTTATAGAAAATTTATTCATTGCTGGATAAGCAAGCATAATCCAACCTCAGAAGTTATTCAGTGACAATGGTGGATAATTCAATGATGATGTAATCAAAGATATGGAGGAAAGTCATTACTGAAACAGTTACCATTATGGTATATAGTCCTTGGATCAATAGACTCCTAGAAGGAAGATGTGGGTTGTGGGCTCTTTCTAAGCATACAAAGTGGCACAATTTCTTCAGTGCAGACCAAAGAAACCATCACTTGTGGCTGAGGATTAGAGTGCAGGGCTGACTGCTGGAAATACTCAAGGGAAATGAGTGTGATCAGCACAGTCAACCCACCACATATGCCATTCCGTCATGAAACTCAGACACCACAGGGGACATGGGGTTTAAAAAAAGTCCCAACCTCTCCTGATAGTTGCCCTGAATGACTGCCTCTCTTGGTTAGCCCTAGTCTCTGTGATGGGGATGAATGGATGGACTAGCCCAAAGAGGGCTGAAGAATGGCAGGCAGAAGGGTAAAAAAACAAAAAACAATGTTAAAAGTAAAAGATAGTAGTTGATATGACTGGAAAATGGCATTATACTGAGGTGTAATGGTGGCAAAAAATACTGCATAGTTTGTTTACTGGTGCAGTCATATCAACTAATGTTTTTGCCAGAGCCCAAATCTCTCCTCTCTTTTGATACTTCACCAAAACAAGAAGAGACCACAAGGAACCCAGCAGTGGAAGAAATTATTTCAATATTACATACATCAAGAAGAAAATTTCCTAAAGCTGAATGTTTTGAAAGAACTCAGGAGGGCGCTATAGAAAACTCTGTACCACAAATGAAAGGTTCGAAATGGAAGACTAGACACACTACAAAAAGGGTGTCTGTTCAGACAGAAAAGGACCCACAGTCATCATCGGCCAGAACTGAATTATAGTAACTGTGAGGCATGATGGCATTCATAAAAGGAAGACTCATTCCAGGAATTGTAAAATCAAGACAGACATGGAAGCAACTACATCAGAAGAAATGACACTGACAACATGAGAGACTTAATGGAAATACTAACAACTCAGAAAATGGAAGCATAAGGTGCCACAATAAGGTACTAGCCAAGGGCTCAAAGAAAGTCAAACCATAAGCTATGTGGGCAACGGAAAAGGGAGAAACACAACTGAAATATTTTTTTTTGTCCCCCTCCCACATCCGCAGGACCCATGTGCAATGGCTTCACCTTCACCCAAATAACTCCTTTGTTCTACGGGGGGATGAGTGCTGGGCAAATCCGAGCTAGGCATTAGCCCCACAGGCCCATTCATTCCTAACCAGGCAGCTGTATTTGCCCAACTATTCCTCCAGCAGTGAAAGCTGAATGGTAAGGACAAGGCTAGCCCGCATGTCCTGCAAAGAGGCCTACCCATCCCTCCCTAACTGCTGATGTGCTAGATATAGCTGTCTGGTCAGGGAGAGGAGGCATGTGCACTTCCACACATACCTCACTTTTCTATGGCCCAAGCAAAGAGATGCTTGTGCAAATAAAAATTAAGCTAGCTTGGCCACTACCAGTGGGTGATACAACTACTAACTAGCAGCAAATAAGACTGTGGGTCATGCAGCCTTCCCTACCTCATGATAAGTAAATGGTACCACCCACTTGAGCTCAGCCTGTCTTGCCAGACGTCTCAGACTCCAGTGACAATAATGAGCAAGGGTCATCTCAGCTGTGTTCATGGTGTTGCACATCATGAGACTGGGGTAACAGTGTTCAAAACACAAGGTGGTGCTGCTAAAGCGATAGGAAGACACAAGAATTAGTATAACTTGAAATGTTTACATCCTACTAATAATGCAGGTAGAGAAGAGTCTGTTTATATGTCAAAAGCAGAAGACACTCACATTAAACAAGGAAATGATCATATACATATACAGCCCTCTGACTCACATATGGAACATGATATATTCCTGACTAAGGACATATCATCTGAATCAGTAAACAGGATAAAATACAGGTCTGGAAAGATAATGATGCTTTTGAAAATGTTAATGTTGGCCAAAATGCAACACCGCTAGGTGGCTATGTATCCTAAAAGAAACTACAAAAGGAATAACACCCAAAGCACACTCTATGGCTAGAGGGTTTGAAATAATTTGCATAAAATAATTTCCAGAAGATTTGTAAACACTTCCGTCAGAATCACTTTCATTTTGGGTAAAATTTAATTCTATGTTTTGCAAGGTATGTAACTCTCTTTGGATATTTATGTCTTTCTCCCTCCTGAGGCAAGATGTGTGGGATAACTGTGGAAACATAAGCACTTTTCATGCATATCCCACATTTGAACAAAAGGGCTTGATGCCTACAGGAGGGGGCTGATAGTCCACAGACACAAAAGGGAAAAGCTTGCAAAATATACTGGTATATGAAGTAGCATTTATGAAAGTTCACAATTTCTCAAGTGCAGATTACTTGCTTACTCGTGCTTTAATCAGTTCGGGTGCTTAAGCTGTAGATATTTTGACCAGTCATTCAAATTGTTATGATATGCGGTAGTGCCATGTGTGCCAGGGAGATTTGGGTAGTAAATGTGTACATATACCAGCACATCCAGCTGGAGTTTTTTGGAAAAAAAAAAGTGTGTGTCATTTGATTATCTCTCTGCTTTGTACAGGTGCTGGTGTTAAAAAAAAAAAAAAAAAAAAAAAAAAAAATATTGTAAAGTCACGTGTGTTAAACATGTACAAATATATATTAGGCTGTATTGCTGTAATTGATCAAACGTGAACCCTAGAAGGGTAGAAAGTTTGAAATTCTGTTGTAGCTTTCAGATGCGGCCACATATCTTAGTAAAGCTCTGTGTGCCTATTGTACCATAGTCAGGTGACCAGAGGTGATATCTTCTAACCAGCTGAACTCTTCGGAACCCTCACAGCAGCACTTTAGAATTTGACAGGAAAGATTTCTGACAGGATTTCTCTCTCACACATCCACACAGTCAGTAAGCAAAATTCAGTCAGACAGTGAGACAAACAGATATCATCTGGCTGCCTTGCTTTAGTGAGTAGTCAGGGAACAGCAATTCTTTAGTCAGACAGGGACATCTAGTGAGAACAGTTTACTATTGTTTTCTGTAACTGTGAGAAACTATCCAACTGTATTATTTTCGAAATCTCTGTGGTTGAACTGTTTACTGCATTCAGTACTGTCTTGTTTTCTGTTTTATTTATTATTATTAAATATTTTTATACTTTTTATTGTGGCTGGTCCTTTAGAGAATGCTTTTAACATCTTGAGTACTTATGCTTATTTTGGTGACACTGTGACTGCTCCTGAAAGCCTTGTTGCACTGGCCACACTCCATCATTATTAATTGTGCACAGTATAACTGTATACCCTTTGTAAGAGCCTTAAAATAGTTGACTGGTGGTAGCCTGATTACCTGTCAGTCTGGGCAGAAAGGGGCACAGCTAGTAAATTTGTGCCAAATCTTCCCAGCTCTGTGTGTGTGTGTGTGTGTGTGTGTGTGTGTGTGTGTGTGTGTGTGTGTGTAAAACTCAAATATTCAAGTGTGTGTGTCAGCTGCTGGGAACAGGAACACAGAACTCCAAGGTGGTCAGTATGGAGATGTGTGTGGACCTGGAGAGAGTAAGAAAGTCCAACCTCAAATCTGGAGAGTGGGCAATGTGTGCTCTTAAGGGAAACTGTGCTTGGTGCAGGGAGCTGCATATGAAAATACTGTGTGAATCCATCTTTACTTGTGGTGACCCTCCCTCACCAGAGTCAGTGGTGAGGATCGAGTTTCCTTGATTGCAGGTGTGGAGTAGGGACAATGTCACACAAATAATCACAGCTCATCAGAAGTGTTCCACTGATGAAAAATCATCTGTCACATTCTTGTTGAGCAACCATTCGTGAGGTAGAAAAATACATCTGCTCAGCCTGCCAGATACCACATTGAATTTCCCTGGAATGTGCATTACAATGAGAAAGTGGCTGGATAAGATCGCCCACTGCCATGCTCTGAGTGCTTCTCGACACAATGGGTAAGATCTGGTCCCTATGTTTGTTGATGTACCAAACTAACGACATGTTGTTCATTTAAAGGGCAATCGTGCCTTGGACTGTTTTCCCCAGGTAATGCACCCCCCCCCCACCTTAACAGGGAAGCATCTGTGGTTATTATGGTCTTGGGCTGACGGGGAATAAATGGACACATCCTTGCAGAACCTGCTCTGATTGAATCCACCACTTGAGATCTCTCTTGCAAATCTGAGTAATACTTATCAGGGTTGACATAGGTTGATAAAGTATTGACCACTGCATGGTTAACATCCACTATACAATCCTTACTTAAAATCTAGCTAAAGGTACTATAGAGTTATTGCAGCTGCTACTGATTCTAGAGCCTGAAGGATCAAGTGGGCTGAAACCTTGGTACTTCAGATTATTTTTCTGACCTGTGTTCTTAAGGTCTGAACCCTTAGAGGAGGCACTGAAACTATCATTGACTTTGTGTTGAACAGTGCTCCTATAAATTCCAAATTCTGAGTGGGTTCCAAATGACTTTGTGTTGAACAGTGCTCATATAAATTCCAAATTCTGAGTGGGTTCCAAATGAGACTTTTCATAGTTTATGATTATCTCCAGATGAGAGCATGTCTGAAGAACCTGATCTCTTGTCTCTATTACTTGATGCCCGGACAGGGTGGTAATGAGCCAGTCATCTAAATATGGAAATGCCTGGAATCCTTGCAGTGTTCAAGTGAGCTGCCACTACAGCCATACATTTGGTGAACATCCTGGGGGTTGTGGTGAGGCCAAAGGGCAGAACTCTAAATTGCTAATGACTGGCTCCCAGCCAGAAGCACAAATACCTTCTGTATCTCCTGTTCATCTTTATTCAACAGTACACATCCTGAAGCTCTAACAAGCACATTCAATCATCCTTTCCCAGAAATGGCAGAATGGACTGAACCATGACCATCTGAAACTTGGTGTGTCAAACTAATTTAAGTTGCTGAGATCAAAGACTGGTGGTCTGTCCCATTTTCTTTGGCACTAAAAAGAATCTTGAGTAAGGCATTCTATCTGGTCTGGTGGGACCTCTTGGATGACTTTTTTCTAGCAGCTTTTGTATTTGAAGTGGTGCTTGTTCCTTCTGACTGGTTGGAACATGGGGGATTTTTCTTGAGATTGGAGGTTAAAGGGAAAAGGGCATTATATAACCTCTGGAAATGATCTTCTGCACTCAAGCATCCGTTACCTCTAGCCATGCTCTCTGGTGCAGGGATAAATGATCCCTGATTGCCTCCAGAGGGGGACAATCAGACCTCCTTTCAGAAGCACTGGAAGGGTCCATCAAAAAACTAATCTCTGGACCCTCGGTTTTGTGGGCCACCTCTGCCGTGAGAATGGCGTCTACCATTGGAGTCCTCTCCTCCACCCCTAGGTGAACCTCCTCTATCATGTGTCCTGGAAAGGGCCCTGGGATGACTTGAACCACATTTTCCTAGCACCTCATTGATTCTTGGAGATGGATCTTTGAGGTGTGGAAAAACAAATGCCCATGGCAGACAGGGTCCTTCTGTGCTTTTCACACCTTGATACTGTATCTTTAACTTTGAGGCCAAACAAATCCATACCATTAAAGGGAGCACTGATGAATTAAGACTTGAAGGACTCCACAAAATCACACAAGTGCATCCAGGTGTGCCTCCTTATGGAAACGCCAGAACCCATTGCCCTTGAGGTTCCTCCTGCCACATGCGAAATTAGGCTCATGGAAGAATTAGAAACTGATTGCAGGGTACCCAAATGAGAAGTCGCAGATGCCTCTACCTCATCAGCATCAGAAATGGATCCTGAAAGGTGTTATTTCCTTAATGAGGTCTCTCTGTAACCTGGTAAAATATGCCAGATAGTTCAGAGACCTTACGATAAAGGTCACTGAAACACAGACATGCTTCCCAAACCTGTCCATTGCTTGAGACTCCTTGTTTGGTGGAAGGACAGCTGGAACTCTCTTTGGCGAGCTCCTTTTTACTGGCCACTGCCACAACCATGGCATCAACAGGCACCCCTTTTGCCCAGAAAATGTTTGTCTTCTGGTGGTATCATAACTTTATCCAGTCTCCTGGGGATTGGTTCAATGATGTCTGGTGCCTTCAATGCCCGTCAACAGAACAACTCTAAGAGCTAATCTGTGAGCGGAGACACCCAGAAGGTAGACGGGCCAGTAAAAAACACCTCCAAGAATATAGATTCCTCAGACGAAGGGTTACTGGACTTACAGCCACCTCCCTGCTTTAGGATTTCAAGGCTGTCTCCATACTGAATATCTTCAGAAAGTGACCATGGGAACCCTTACCTTCATCAAAGTCTATCTTCTGTGACGGACTCCTCTAGGTAGTCTAATTGCTTCTTCTTGCATGTTCTCTCCTTAGGGACCTCTTCAGTGGGATGCTCTGGGAAGGTATCAGAAGTCAGAACACCCTGCTGGAAAGCCTGGGGTTTCATTACCAGCTGTCTATGTGGAGAGGACAGATGAGACACCAAGCAAAGAGATGGCAAGCCTGCAGACTGAAGATCCGAGGGGAAGAGAACCATCTTTGCCGATCCCCTTACAGAAGAATAGGACCCCAGATCTGAAAGTCCCCCCTGCTTAAAGGAGAACTCCCCAAGCCCAAAATCGGAGTTGAACTAACCCATGCTGAGGCCCTAAGGTGTAGAGATGGCTCCAAAAACTTCGGAGTCGACTGTGACACCCTGGGCATGAAAGGGTAGCCATGTCTTGGACAGCTACCAAGATATAATGGAACCGAACGGCTCAAAGCAAGCTTCAGATCAGAGGATAATGAAATTCTCGGATGCAGTGCAGATGGACCCGGACAGCTTGGATCCAAAAACACCAAGTAGGGAGTTGGAGGAGGAACTTGCAAAGGGGGTGTGTAGTGGACAGTCGGATCTCCTGACCCAGAGGGGTAGCAGCCAACAGGACACTTCACACGGTCTGCACTATGAGAATCTTTCTCACTAACCTCTCCACATCTTCCACAAGCCTCCTGGAAGAGCAAGTGGACATTATGGAAGGAGACATTGGGTTCTCCAAAAACGGAAAAGGGGCCCCAGAAGGAAACGAGTCCCCTGAGGGAAAGTATCTAGCCCCTGGAAGGGGCTTTGACTCAAGTTGAATCCAATTGTTTTTGTGTCTGATATGAAGTTGTCTGATCTGCAAGGTCCTTATGTTTCTTAAGCTTCAGATCAAAAGGAGATCAGATCAGATAGCCATTTTGCTTGGATCCAAGGAGTCAGTCAGATCCAAAAAAGGTGTTTTCTTAGCCTTCTCCTAAGTTTTTGTTGAGGCTAAAGATGTACTTGGAGAAGAAGATAGTCTCTTTTTGATTTTTCAGGGGAAGCTCCAAAAAACGCCTCAGAAAAAGAGGAAGAAAGTAACCCTTTTAGAATAAGTTTGCCTTTTCAATCCACCAGAACTCTTGGGTTGAAGGAGTGGCAAATGGAGCAGTCCTTCGGGAGGTGGTGTAGTCCTAAACAATATAAACACAAGGTATGTGTATCAGAGAATTGAATCTTGTGACCACACTTGGTGCATTTTCTAAACCCAGGTGGGACTTGTGTCTGTAAGCCATGTTAACACAAGTTTAACAATTAAGCCTGAAGAAAAAGAGCCATAAAGAAAGGAATTATAACAGAAGATTTTATATATATAAAAAAGGGAAAGGGGAAAGAAATGACTACCAACAATGGTATTAAAATAGAAATTACACCCTAGGGTGTAAAGAAAAAGAGGGTGGAAATACTAACTATATATAGTACTCAAGATGTACGCAAGTACAAAGAGGGAAAACAGATAAAGTTGTACAATAAAGGGAAAGGTTGAAAGGAAGGTAATTATAATGAGAAAAAAGCCTTAAGAAGGAAAAATATGTAATTTATTTGAAGAGTTGCTCAAGAGCACAGTAAAGCCACGTCTTTCGCTGGAAGTGGTAAACGAGATCTGATGTACTTGGAGTTGGTGCATTTTGGGTGAGGGAGTAGCTCGAGAGTTTTCTGGTTGCACGAGCTTTTCCAATAGTAGAGTCGGATCTGAACCCATAAGTTGAGGACAAAATGAAAACTGACACTTAGCACTTTTGTCCTCAGCAGTATGGACTTCATCAGAATACAGAATACATAATGCACTTGGTTTAAATACACTGCAAACCCCTTCCACCTAACACTTAAAATCTATAGTTTAATACAATTAAATAATTTATAAACACATGAATAAACACTCCTGTTGCTGTATAATGTTGAGAGTTAAGTAAGTTTATTTATTTACTTCTTCACAGCTACATTTTACAACTGAGTTTTATTAGCATATTGTTCATTAGTCGTCTTCTTTCTAAACCCCATTAGGGGTCGCCCACAGCAGATCAACTGTTTCCATTTCTTCCTGTCCTCTTGCTCTGTCACACCAATCACCTGCATGCCCTCTCTGACCACATCCATAAACCTTATCTTAGGCCTTCCTCTTTTCCTGTTACCTGGCAGCTTCATCCTTAGCATCTTTTCCCCAATATACTCTGCATCCCTCCTCAGCACATGTCCAAACCAACGTAATCTTGCCTCTCTGGCTTTGTCTCCAAACCTTCCAACCTGGGCTGATCCTGTTCATCCTTGTAACACCCATTGCAAATCTTAACATCTTCAGCTCTGCCACATCAAGCTCTGACTCCTGCCTTTTTGTCAGTGCCACTGTCTCCAACCCATATAACATAGCTGGTCTCACTTACCCTCTTGTAGACCCTTCCCTTTCACTCTTACTGGTACTCGTCTGTCACAAATCACTCCTGACACTCTTCTCCACCCACTCCATCCTGCCTGTACTCTCTTCTTCACCTCTCTTCCACACTCACCATTACTCTGAACTGTTGATCCCAAGTATTTATCCTCATCCACCTTAGCCACCTCTACTTCCTTCATCCTCACCATTCCTCTATCCTCCCTCTCATTCACACACATATATTCTGTCTTAGTCCTGCTGACCTTCACTCCTCTTCTCTCTAGAGCACATCTCCACCTCTCCAGGGTCTACTCCACCTGTTCCCTACTCTCACTACAGATCATAATGTCATCTGCTATCATCATACTCCACGGGGACGCCTGTCTGATCTCGTCTGTCAACCTGTCCCATCACTATTGTAAATAAGAAAGGGCTCAGAGCTGATCCTTGAAGTAATCCCACCTCCGTCACTCTCACCACTGTCACACTACCCTCGTACATATCCTGTACCACTTACATACTTCTCTGACACTCCTGACTTCCTCATACAATACCACAAATCCTCTCTAGGCACCCTGTCATATGCTTTCTCTAAAACCACAAAGACACAATGCAACTCCTTCTGACTTTCTCTGTACTTCTGCATCAACACTCTCAGAGCAAACATTGCATCTGTAGTGCTCTTTCCTGGCATGAAACCATACTGCTGATCACTAATCATCACCTCTCTTCTTAACCTAGCTTCCACTACTCTTTCTCATAACTTCATGCTGTGACTGATCAATTTAATCCCTCTGTAGTTACGACAGCTCTGCACACCACCCTTATTCTTAAAAATCGGTACCAAAACACTTTTTCTCCATTTCTCAGGCATCCTCTCACTTTCCAAGATTTCATTAAACAATCTAGTTAAAAACTCCACTGCCATTTTCCCCTAAACACCTCCAAGCTTCCACAGATATGTCATCTGGACCAACAGCCTTTCCATTCTTCATCTTCTTCATAGCTATCCTTACTTCCTCCTTGCTAATCCACTGCACTTCATGATTCACTATCCGCACATCATCCAACCTTCTCTCCCTCTCATTGTCTTCATTCATCAGCCCCTCAAAGTACTCTTTCCATCTGCTCAACACACTCTCCTCGCCTGTGAGTAAGTTTCCCTCATTATCCTTTGTCACCCTTACCTGCTGCACATCTTTACTAGCTTGGTCCCTCTGTCTAGCCAATCGGTACAGGTCCTTTTCTCTCTCCTTAGTATCCAACCTTTTATACAACTCTTCATACACCTTATCCTTAGCCTTCGCCACCTCTCTCTTTGCCATGCACCTCATCTCCTTATATTCTTGTCTACTTTCTTCATCTCTCTGATAATCCCACTTCTTCACCAACCTCTTTCTCTGTATACTCTCCTGTACTTCTTCATTCCACCATCAGGTCTCCTTGTTCTCCTTCCTTTTTCCAGATGTCACACCAAGCACCTTTCTAGCCATCTCTCTTACTAGCTCTGCTGTAGTTACCCAGTTATTCGGTAACTCTTCACTGCAACCCAGTGCCTGTCTTAACTCTCCCCTGAACATCACCTCACAATTACCCTTTTTCAATTTCCACCATTTAGTAATCTAGTATATTTCTTATTTCACTGAAGTTTTTTAAGCTGCAATTCACAAAAGTTTTTCACGACAAGCTGCATTTTTGATGCATGTGTTTTTAAATTATTTTTAATTGATCAATTAAAAAATGGGAGGGGCTCGCAGTGTATTTAAACCAAGTGCATTATGTAATTTGTATTCTGATTAAGTCCGTACTGCTGAGGACAAAAGCGCTAAATGGTTGAGTAAAAACACTATTTTATTGCTACTCTATTGTGTCCTGTGCATCTCCTTACAGTTAGGGTCGCCACCTTTTCAAATGCCCAAAGTGGGACACTTTTGGTACAAACATCAGATTTTGCAGGGCAAAACATACCCACGGCCATGACAAAGGACAGAACTTCACTTTTTTGCCTAAATAAAAGCTTATTCTCGTAGCATTTTAGTTGCTTATTCTGTTTCTTATAACATTTAGGTGTCTCAGATACAGAATAACTGTTTTATGCAACTATTACATAAAATATAGGAAATATTTCTGTCCTAAAATCTCAGGACATTTGGGATTTTTCCAATTTTTTTGCAGGAGACAACTGCCTAAAGAGGGACTTGTACCTCGCAAAGTGGGACAGGTGGTAAGCCTTGGTCTTATCTTGGATTCCGACATTTTGATTTATTCAGTTATGGAAGGAGAGGTTCATTTGGACAGTATATCGAATAAATAATTAAGTGCTTCCATTGGCAACCTAACATTATTACTGCAGCAATTTTCGCAAAGACTTTTTGTGTGTGTTAATTCCTCCAACAGTCAACTAACTAGCCATGGCGTTCTGGGTGAAGGAAACTACAATACCCAGGATTCACTAATTTTTGGTATTACACCAGCACAGAGACCAGCGTTCCCATGACAACAGGGGAAATCACTTCCTCTTCTGGAAAAAGCTGCTGTTTGGCATTCCAAACAACATGTATGGGCACCCAGATTTATGTGAAAGGTTCAGAACAGGAAACCAGTGGCACTTTGAATCTGGAGTTCATGGTCAATCTTTTGCCACTACTGATCGGCAGCTCAAGGAACTGAAAGATTACATTTTTAAATATAGGAAACTTCAACTTGAAAATGGCCATCTTTGAGAATGTTTAGGAGTTGACAGGATTCCAAAAGGCCTTCGTTGCTGAAAATACCCCGCTGAACTAGTTAAAGACTCTCCTTTACACTGTGAGTTACTGGTTTTGTTTAACATGCATGGTTGTGAACTGTTGGAGGTTCTTATTAGAGACAATGACAGAAAAAATCATTGCATTATATAAAGATTACTGAACTTGATACTATGGTTCAAAGTGACTTACTTTATGACAATATACTTAATGAACATAATGCATTTCTTATCAAAATTTATCATTCCATTGTCGAGTTAAAAAACAAAAAAAATAAGAAATTAGCAAGAGACAAAACTGAATATGAAAATAGAAGGGGCCTACACCCCCCCTCCCCAAATCTGGGAGGGTGTTTTCTTAACAATAATAATGATGAATTTTCATCTGAAAGAAATATTGGTTCTAATGATTTTGCTCCTACTAATGAATTTAACCAAGAGCAGTTTGGAACGGATCCCTTTAGAGTACCCCCCCCCCCCAAGAAGGTCCGAGAGATTGAGAGAACGGAAGGAGTGGAACAGAGGGACAAATGGAGAGGAGCCTCCAGCATCACAATGCCCCCACTGGAGAGTAAGGGGGAGAGCGAGAGGCAGGGGCAATTCCTTGAGGGGTTATTAACTGGTCTTGCAAGACTGTACACAACAAATATGGTGATTTTAAAATATATAATTGTAGTACTGCTGATGTTATATAACCTTGGGCAGATTTGTTTGAACAGGGCTTGACCTTTATTCCCAAGAGAAATGCAGAATAGATGAAAAAAAGTCATGTATGTACCATGTTCCATCTGTGCTGCCAATTTTCATTCCTCCTCAACTGATGGGTTTGGATCTGAGGTGTCAGATCCGACTCGGCTGCTTGTAAAAGCTTGTGGCAATCCAGAGCTCCCAGGCTTCTCCCTTACCCACACTGCATCCTCCCAATTACTTCAAATATTGTTTGCAAGCAATAAAGAAGGCTGTACTCTTACAACTTATACATACATGTGTATAATTTAGATGGGAGGAAAGACAGTCTCAAACATGAAGGGGCAATGCCACATGTGGAGCTGGGAAAGATATAAGGATATAACACAATTGTTACATCCTCTTGCTCTTCTAGAATATACCTAAAAAAGGATGAGAGATTGTGAGAGGGGAGCCAAGGAGGAATGAAAATAGACAAGACAGATGGAATTGTTTTGGTAAGTACATAACTTTTATCTGATGTTGTCAATATTCATTCTGTCCTTGACTGATGGGACAGAGTCAGCAGCTACTTGGAACGCTGGCTGTTTTCAAATAATGACATTTCTTAGTACCATTGAGCCAAAAGATGCCCTACCTTTGGACACCAAATCCAGCTTATAATGTTATACAAAGATTTGAGGAGAAGCCCAAGTTGCTGCTGACCAAATAGCATTCATGGAAGTTCTTGAGTGGAAAACTGAAGAGGTAACTACAGTTCTGGTAGAATGAGCCTGTACTTTGTAAGGCAAAGTCATTCCTGCCATGTTATAAATAAAGATGATGCAGTCAGTAAGCCATTTAGCTAAAGTGGATTCAAATACAGGTGTGCCCAACTTCAAGTCAGCAAAGGATATAAACAATTGATCATAAGACAAAAGAAATCAGAAAAACTTAAGATAGAAACAAAATTGTCTATGCACATCTGGCAAATGTAACAAGTACTCTCCTTTATCCTTATGGAAAATGAGATACAGAGATTTCACCGACAATGAATTTCCAAAATTCGTCTGAAAGAGGGGATGGCAACTAAAAATAAGGTCTTCAAAGACAAAAATGTTAGGTCACAATCATGGACAGACTCAAAGGGTGGAAGAATCAAGGACTGCAGTACTAGGCTGAGATCCCACAGTGGTGTGGGATCTTTAAAGGGAGTTTAAGAAGAAGTGCGCCATGCAAAAAAGTTTTACATAGTTTATGACAGGCTAGTGAATGGCCATCAAATCCAATGTGGAAATTCGGAATTGCTGCAAACTGGGTTCACTCTAGCAAATGACCGATTGGTGCCAAGAAAGGGTCTATATGCTTTTGAACAACTCAATGTACAAATCTTTTCCACTTACTAGGGTAAAGTTTCCTAGTGGATGGCTTAAGGGAAGATGAGGTGTGATGAACAGGGAAATATCGACTGTCTGGCTAATACTGGAATTGGAGAAACCAAACTGCAAGATGTGTCATGCCCGTCGGATGAAACAGGAGGTCTGGAGCTATGTCCAGAACCCAAGGTTGTTAAACTAAGTGAAGCCACAGGAAAGGAAACCAAGTCTGTTGAGGGCAAAAGGGGGCAATGATGACAACTTTGGTCTTCAATCTGGCAGCGCTCTGAAGGAATTTCAAAATTAGGAGAATTGGGGGATGTGTGTAATGTAATCTGGGGGACCAATTATAGAAAACAGCATCCTTCGGTGACTCCCCCTGTGGGGGGAGGGGTCAGGGCAAAATAGCTGCTGCACTTGGTGTTTTGTGGAAATGCATAGAGATTGCAGCATGGCTGGCCCCATTTGTGGAATATTTGTTCCGCCACTTTCTGGTTGAGGGATTATTCGTGTGGTAACAGTAAGCACCTGCTCAACTTGTCTGCTTGCACAATGGACTTCTCCAAAATACGCCTTGCCAAGACAAAACGGTTGGAAGGTATTGCCCATTCCCACACCCTTATAGCTTCTCAACCTAGGGGGTATGATCTGGATCCTCCTTGTCTGACATATTGTCTGTTTGAACTGCAATCATTCCTGACAGGAGAGCATCCTGAAAAGCTTGCAATGCTAAAAGCAATGCTCTGAACTCCAGTATGTTGATATGCAAAATGGCCTCTTTGGGGGACCACGTACCTTGGACAGTCTTTCCCAGATAATGCCCCCCCCCACTAGCTGGGAAGCGTTCATGGTCACTATAGCCTTGGGCTGTGAGGGCAGAAATGGATGACCCTGTGGTAATGGATCCGAATGGATCCACCACATCAGACTTTTCTTGCATGAGTTTGTAATCCATATTGGGGCTGACAAGGGTAATTGAAGAATTGACCACTGAGATGCCAACAGCCTCTGGAGAATTCTCATGTGATATCTAGCTAGCAGAACAAGGGTTGTTGCTGCTGCCACTGACCCTAGAGCTTGTAGAACTAAGCGAGCCAAGACTGTGGTACTGCAAACTATCTTGTTGACTTGAAGTCTGAACTCTGGAGAGGGGAAGGGAGGCTACTGTTGACCTTGTGTCTAGCAGAGCTCCTATGAATTCTAGAATACGACATGGCTCTAGATATGACTTCTTGAAACAGAAAGTTATGTCTTACCGTAACTTGGTATCTGTGTTGTCCATCTTCATTCCTTCTCACAATAGGGTCTCGGATCCACCTTGGCTACATATTCCAGACTTAGATCAGACTCTCAATCTCCTCCCTCATGCCCATAATGCACTACACCCACCCAAGCACCTCAGACAGAGTTTTCTGACCCATCATCCCATCAGGAAAACAGGACAGAAAAGAAAGGCAACTGAGGCTCAGACATGGGACCTGAGTGTCCTGCCATTTTCCATAGATCCTCTAGAAAAAAAAAGGCAGGGGGCTGGTTGGGTTGGAAAAGTAAGGAGGAATGAAGATGGACAACACAGATCCCAAGTTATGTTAAGACATTACTTTCTAATCTGATATTGTCCTCTTCATTCCCCCTCACGATAGGGCCAGAGTCCCTAGCTACATGATTCCTGGATGGCCTTCATGGAAGGATGTGCCAGTGCACCATCGAGCCAAAAGAAGCCCTGCTCCTAGAAACAATACCTAGCTTGTAGTGTGCAACAAAGGTGTGACTGTTTGACCATGTGGCTGCCACACAAATATCATCAATGGGAATTCTGGAAGAAAAGGCAGAGGAAGTAGCCATACATCTACAGTGGATATAAAAGTGTACACACCCCTTAAAATGCCAGGTTTTTGTGACATAAAAAAATGAGACCACAATAAATCATTTCAAAACTTTTCTCACCTTTAACGTGACCTATAACCTGTACAATTCAATTGAAAAACAAATCTGTTAGGGGAAAAAATAAAAAATGTACAATAAGCTGGTTGCTTAAGTGTGCACACCCTTAAACTAATACTTTGTTGAAGCACCTTTTGATTTAATTACAGCTTTCAGTCTTCTTGAGTAGGAGTCTATCAGCATGGCACATCTTGACTTGGCAATATTTGCCCACTATTCCTTGCAAAAGCACTCCAAATCTATTCCTTTGCCCACTTTTTTCCCTTCTCCACAGTCTGCTAGTGAGAAGGTTTTACACACCTTGGATTTGTATAGACAACTCAGATATTATTTGGATAAGACTATAGCTTTTCGTAAGTATGAACAGCTTTTTGTCTTTTTTTTTTTTTCCTAGGTCTTGAGGTGTGGCTGTTTCCTAGCAAACCATTTCTTCATGAATATCTCAAGCCATTTCTATTTGTTTTTCTTTTCACGGGAAGTGGCTTCCTTCTTCTGTTAAGGCTCATTCCACTAGGGCTGTGGCTTCTTCTGGTACTTTTTTCAAGGGTTTGGATACTAATTCTATTCCTGATGCAGTAACTGGGACTTCTGTGCATACCTTTTCTAAGCACTAAAAGTTGAATTTGATTTCTAGGGCCAGAGCTGGCTTTGCCAGGTCCATTCTCAATGGCTTCCGAGAGGGCTCTGCTGGCCCCTTCCTCCTCCCAGTCTTCTTCTTGAGCTTTTGCACTCACCCTAGTGTAAAGAATAGCAAAACAGTGATATGGAAGGACATAGTACAGTTGTGTAAAGTCTTACAATAACAGTAGATGTCCTTCTCTTCACTGTTACAATATTCATGCCCTCCCTCCTCCCCCCAGTCATTTTTCCTTCTGGATGTGCTTGTTACCTACTTACATCCTTAGACTGTCGCTCCTACTAGGACTTTTCAGTTCTGAGGATGGTACATCTGGATGTCACCTTTGTGCCCTACAACATGCACTGGAAGCATACGTGTGACATATGGAATACTCTTTCAACCAAAAAGCTTTGGCATACTGACCAGATGTTGGGCTGCCCTTGGCAGAGTATTATTATTGTAAAGAATACTGCAACAGTGATATGGAAGAACAACTAATTGCTCCTTTGAGATGGTCCACAAAGCTGAGGAAAACACTGAGACTGGATCTGCCTATGGGCGTCTACAGATGGTAGGGCAATAATTACTGGGTCAGAGAACACATCCTCTTGGGCAACATAGTTGACCTTACTGGGGATAGTGGTGGTGGTGGTGGCAGTGGTGGTCAGGACTATCAAAATACATACAGCCACATGACAGCCAACTTTGGAAGCTGGAAACAATCTTAACTGGCACCTCCTTGAATCCAGATTCAGCGAGACTGCAATATTTTCAAAAGACTTATCTACTAGGAAGGACTGGAACCTTGAGTACTAAGAAATAGTTGAAGGATCTAAGCACCAACATGATTAGAGAACATTCTTTTATCCACCCTGTCAAATGCCTTAGACTCCCTCATCAGAAGTCAATGTGTCAAAATGCTGCAGCTTCTGGATCAACTTCATGATGTCTGATCAGGATGTTGCTCCCCTCAGCTAAAAGCCTGCAGGGGTCAGATACATTTGGAAGCCACAGGTCACAGTCTAGAAGCTTCAGAACTGCATAAATGGCATCCCTGATAAAGTGCTGGGGGGGGGGAGACTTTCAAGTCTTCTACTCCTCATTTTCCAGATACTCATTATAGCATTTCAGGAGAGAAGAAATGGGACCACTGGCCAGTCCACAGTGAATTTCATAAGCCTTGGGGTTATACACAAAAGAGCTGAAGGAATGAAAGTTCTCACTTTTTCAGAAGCAGTGGCCTCCAGATCAGATGACTGAAGAAAGCTGAGGGAAGAAGGATAAACCCTGCCCAAACTACAGAACTGACAAGGGCAGACAAGCATGGGCTCAAATGTGGGACTGAGATGTGGAAATGCCATTAGAGGCACTGAAATATGAGAATTCAGCCCACACCCAGTGCATGCATCAGGATATGTTCTCCAAGTTGTTTTCAACAACCCATTTGGACAGGTCTCACCACATCTCAAACAGCTACTTGAAGTCTAGGAACCTAGTTGTGACCCATAGCAAGAGAAACTTTTATGTGAACCCTCCTTACACTGGACTATGAAGACCTGCTGGAATTTGGACGGGAAAGACCTAGAGAGGACAGTCTTTCAATCCAGGCTACCACAGAGCAAAGGACAGATAACTCAAGAGGCTACTGCCCAGGACTTGGGATGTCATCATCATACTCTGGCCAAATGACTTTGGAACTCACAATGTTTTCATCTATGGGACACACACCTCAGTTTAGTTGCTAGTAGTCATCTACTCCAGAACAATCACGATCTACTGACGCAAAAGATGGGCACAAGCTCTGGCATTCCCTAGTCAAGGGAGAGAACATGATATGAAGTTACTAGTAGACTCCATGAAAAGAAAAGAAAAAGTTAGTTGCAAAAAGGATGCAACTGTTTCTTGTCTTCTGCATCTTTAGAGAACCTTGAGTGTTTTGATTGGGGGGGGGGGCTAACAGAATGAGCCCTGCCTTGTCTCGTTTTGCTTTCAGAAGCACCTTTGGGTGGAGAAGGTATTCATTAACTAATCCCCCTTTTAGGGGAACCTGCAACAAAAAGTACAGTTTTGTACCTACCATAAATGTAGATGTCCGATAGGTATGCAACTGCAGTCCTGACATATGGGTTGTCCTGCTTCAGGCAGCCCTTCGGTTGGCCGGATTCCAAAGTCTGGGTCCGGCGTCGGCTGATGTCGCCCTTTCCCTGACGTCAGAGCGCCTGGGGTATAAAAGCATCAGCCGACGTCATCTTCCTCAGTGTTTCTTGCCCCAGATGCCAGATGCCCTCTAAGGAAGGCTAAATTTTGAAAATAGAGAAAAAATTCCAGACAAGTACAACAACATAAAAACAAATACACCATAAAAGATTACCCCAGGTAGCTAAAATGAGGGGTAGAAACCCAAAAGAATACCACAGAGGGGTAGGTGGGAGGGAAAACCTGACTGCAGTTGCATACCTATCGGACATCTACATTTATGGTAGGTACAAAACTGTACTATGTCCTTCAAGGATGCAACTGCAGTCCTGACATATGGGTTGAATACCATAGCCAACCTGGGGGTGGTAGGCACTAAGTCAAAGATGGTGTAGCTAAAATGCCCTGCAGGACTGCAGAAGCAAACCCTGCTCTGGATCTGGAATATAAAGGCAGGTTGTAATGTTTGGAAAATGTATGCACGGAGCTCCATGTAGCAGCTTCTAAAATGTCCTTTGTTGCCACTCCTCTTAAAAAGGCTGTGGAGGTGGCTGTAGCTCTGGTGGAATGTGGCCTGATGTCAGCTGGCACAGTTTTTCCATGAAAAGAGTAGCAGAATCGAATGCAATTTCCAATCCATTTAGAAATTGTCTGTTTGGAAATTGCTTTTCCCTGCAATCCAGCAGCCCAAGCTACAAAAAGCTGGTCAGATTTTCTGAAAGACTTTGTTCTGTCCAAGTAGTAGCGCAACTGTCTGTGTATGTCCAAGGTGTGCAGAAGTCTCTCTCCTTTATTTTGAGGATTGGGAAAGAAGGTAGGCAGGTGAATAGCTTGATTCAGAGACACCCTGGATACCACACCTTTGGCATGAATGACGGATTGGTTCTCAAAGAAACTCTGTCCTGATGAAAAATGAGAAATGGTTGTATTGCCATAAGGGCCTGTAGCTCAGAGACTCTTCTTGCTGAGGTTACTGCCAGAAAGAAAGCTGTCTTCCAAGACAGAAATTGCAACTCTGAAGATGCTGCTGGTTCAGAGGGAAGAAGAGTTAACTTTTCCAGCATGAAGTTGAGGTCCCATGCAGGCACTGGTGGTTTCCTTGCAGGGTTGATGTTCTTTATACCCTTAGAAACTGTCTTAGCAATGGGTGAGAAAATACAGGCAGATCAGTGTTATATTTGGCAGATATTGCTGAAGCATGTATTTTTATGGAAGAATATGAAAGGCCATTGTGGAGCATTTCAGCCAAATATTCTAGGATCTGTGGAATGCTCATCACTGATGGGTCTTGACCCTTTTTGCTGTTCCAGATAAGAAATCTCTTCCATTTTGCTGAGTATGTTTGTCTAGTGGAAGGTCTGCGCGCCTCCAGGATGATATCTTTTACCCTTTTGGAAAGTGTATCCTGAGGAATAGTCATTGAACCTTCCAAGCTGTCAGCTTCAATGTTTTCAAGCTGGGGTGTAGTGTCCTGTAATTGTGCTGTGTCAGAAGAAGTGGCCATTGAGGAAGGAGCCACGGATTGGTGTGTGTCAAGCTCCATAGCAGTGGGTACCAGTGTTGTCTTGGCCAGTCTGGAGCTATCAGTATGACTTTCGGTTGCTCTGTCTTGATCTTTAGTAACACCTTGGTCATCAAAGGAAGAGGTGGGAAGGCATATAGTGTTAGAGAGTTCCAACTGAAGGAGAGAGCGTCCACCTTCCATGCTTGAGGATGGTATGTCCTTGTGCAAAACTTTTTCAGATGGTGATTGAGGTGGGAGGCAAAAAGATCTATGTCCGGCCTTCCCCATGCTTGAGTTATTTGTAAGAAAATGTCTGGATGCAACATCCATTCGTGTGGATCCATGATGTTTCTACTTAGGCTGTCCGCCAGAACATTGGCCTTCCCTGGTACAAACTGGGATTGTAGCTCTATTTTCAATTGTAGGGAAATATCCCAGAGATTCATTGCCAGTCTGCAAAGACGGTAGGAATGGGTACCTCCTTGCTTGTTTATGTACCACATAACTGTGGTATTGTCTGTCATTATTAGTAGATGGCCCTGATGCATGAACTTTTCGAAGGCCTTGATTGCATGTATCACTGCCAGCATTTCTTTTTGGTTGATGTGCAGGTGCTTTTCTTTTTGTGTCCATTGTCCTTGAATGCATCTGCCCTCCATGTGCGCCCCCCATCCATTGTCTGAGGCATCTGTTGTTATGGTTTGACTTGTATGAGGCTTGCTGAAAGGCAGACCTTTGTTTATCTGGCTTGCTTGAGCCCACCACAGAAATTCCTTTTGAAGGCATGGAATGAGTGGGATCAATGCTTCCAGGCTGTGGCTGTGTTGAGACCATAGACTTTTAGATACCATTGTAGTTTCCTCATATGCAGCCTTGCGTGTGGAATCAGAAGAATGCAAGATGCCATGAAACCCAGGGCCTGCAGGATTTTCCTTGCAGTCATCTGGGTGTGTGTTGCCAATTTTCTGAAGTATTCTGGTAATTGTTTTTGTTTTTCTTTTGTCAGAAATGCCATCTGGGTGTTTGTGTCCAGTGTGGCACCCAGGAAAGGTATTTGTTGGGATGGTACGAGACTTGACTTCTGAATATTGACTGTGTATCCCAAGGCCTGCAGTAGGTGAATGACATAGTCCAAGTTTTTTAACAAGGCTTGTTGGCTGTCCGCTTGTATAAGACAGTCGTCCAGGTAAGGGTATATTTGTATCCCCTGAAGTCTGCAATGTGCAATTACTGATGCCAGGCATTTCGTGAACACTCTGGGCGCAGTAGATAAGCCAAAGGGCAATGCTGAGAATTGATAATGCTCTGAGCCTGCAAGAAATCTGAGGTATCTTCTGCAACTTTGTCTGATTGGGACATGCAGGTATGCCTCCTTGAGGTCCAGAGTTACCAGCCAAGACCCCTTGCCCAGCATGGGAAGGAGTTGCTGTAAAGTCAGCATTTTGAATTTTGGCACAATAAGGTAAGTATTCAGTGCGGACAAGTCCAGAATGGGTCTCCATTGGTTTTCTTTTCTTGGAACAAGGAACAGTCTTGAATAAAATCCTTGGCCTTGTTCTGCAGAAGGAACCTTTTCTATTGCTCTTATTTGAAGTAGGTTTGTTATTTGTTTGAGTGCCTCTGCCCTTTGATTTGGTGGCAGGTTTGGCCTGCCATGTCTTGTTGGTAGTGTATGAAAATGGAATCTGTATCCTTTGTCTATGTCCAGTATCCATTTGTACTTTGTAATATTGTGCCAATTTTGTGAGAATAAAGATAATTTTCCGCCCAAAGGTGCTTCTAATTGAGCCCTGGATGAGATTGTCCCTGCGGAGCAGTGGAAGGTCCTGCCCCACCTCTCTGGTTCGGAGGCTGCCATTGACGTCCTCTGTAGGAGCCTCGAGTTTGCCCTCTACCTCTGCCACGCCTGTTTTTGCCTCTTTGAAATTTGTCTGTGTCTGGAAAGGACCAATGCTTAGAAGGGCAATTCCTGCTGAATCTTGGAGGCTGTACCTGGAGGAAATCTTTGACTGTTTGCACTGATTTTGCCTTTTCCTCTATTTTCTTTAAAACCTCTTGTGCAGTAGCACCAAATAGCTTATGTTTCTCTAGTGGTGCGTCCAAAAGCTTAATTTTCACATGGTCTGGCAATGTTTGTTCCTTTAACCAAGCATGTCTGCGTATGACCGCATCTGTCATTGCTGCTCTACATGAAGCTTCCAATGCATCATATCCACACTGAAGGAAATGGTTGCTAACCTGCTGAGTATTATGAACCAGTTCCTGTAACCCTTTTCTATCTAATGGTTCAGGGGAAGCCAATTTCTTTTGCAAGTCATCCAACATGTATTCCTGATACTGAATCATATGAAATTGACAATTTAATGCTTGCATAGAAAGGGTGGAAGATGTATATACTTTCTTGCCCCACCTTTCTAAAGCCCTAGAATCTCTTTCCGAAGGAAGTGGATTCTTAGCAGTAGTGGAGGAAACCCCTTTAGGCCCCTGAGAAATAGTTTCAGGGTCAGCAGTATGGCCCTTGTACAGAAACTGATGTGTGTCTGGGACCCTGTAGTACCTGTCTGGCTTGACAGGAGCAGGGGAGGGGAGGAGTCAGGAAACACTAGATTCTAAGTACACATCATCTAAAACATTTAAAACTGGAGGAATAGCTAAGGGTCTATGCTGAGGTAGCTTTAAAAATTCCTTAACCTTTTCCTAGAATCTGAGTATTCTTGGCCTTGCCATTTGAAGTGTTCCCTCATGGAATGAAGCGTTTCCCCAAAGGAAAACTCCTCAGGAGGAGAAGCAGAGGAATGGATTCCTCCGCATCAGAATCCTCGTGAGGCCGGGAAGGCCTCCTCCTGGTAGTCTGAATGTGCAGAATCACCTGAGGCCTCATCGGAGGACTGGGGATCTACCTGCTCAACCCTAGGCCTCTTGACAGAAGGCGGCTGAGAGCCTCTATCTGGATGTGGCTGAGAACCCCTAATTAAAGAAATAAGGTCCTCAGCTAAACTTAAAATTTGAGAACCAGAAGTGGATCCCAGAGAAACAGGTCTTGGAGGGAGAGACTTAGCCTGTTTGGCAGCCTTAGCACATGTGTAGGCCTTAATGGACATAGACACTGGAGGCCTGGCAGCCCCGCGTGCTGGAGTAGTCTTATTCACCGAAATGGTGTTAGAAATATCCTGGGCTACGGTCTCAGAGGGGAGAACAGAAACCGGCACCGAGCTGGCCTCCGGTACCGAAGTAACCGGTGGGGCGGTGTCGTCGGTCTGTAGCGGTTGTGAAACCGGCTCAGAAGAGACCGAGACACTCGCGGTAGGCCTAAGCGTGGTGTTGGCCGAGACCGTGGGTGTCAGTCCTTATCCTTCCGTTTTTTAGGTAAATGTGCTGTCGGAAGCTCCGACGGCATGATATAACAGAAATCTTCCTCAAAATAATCCTGTGCAAACTCTGTCCGACGCCTAAGAGTGCATTTATTGAAAGAAGCACAAGCTGTACAGGCCGAGACGTTGTGTTCTGGGCCTAGGCAGGGTAAGCAGTAAGAGTGGAAATCCTTATGAGGTATTTGTTTCCCACAAGTTAAACAATTATTAACTTTTACAGTTTTATCTGACATCGGCTGAGGCAAGAAAAGGTCCCCAACGGGGTACTTAGCTTTTTTGAAGACTTCAGTAGCTGAAAACACAGGAGCTGGTCGACCGGCACTTGCGAACTGCTTCTGGCGCCGCATGGCAAGAAAGACTGGGGAAGATGGTGTCGGCCGACGCTTTTATACCCCAGGCGCTCTGACGTCGGGGAAAGGGCGACATCAGCTGACGCCGGACCCAGACTTTGGAATCCGGCCGACCGAAGGGCTGCCTGAGGCAGGACAACCCATATGTCAGGACTGCAGTTGCATTCTTGAAGGACATCCTGCTAAATTGGCAATTATCCTGGGATTCAAACAAGTTCTCAGAGGGCTCCCCACTTCTGTACTACACTCTGAAAAAAAACCTCCCTGCTCAGCCTAGATTCATGTAGATTACAGAGAAACCTACTCTGGGGATGTAAATCATCACAGATAAAGCCAAGTCCCATATTACCATGATCAGCCTGCACAGAGGATAAGAATGTGTGCCCAGTGATTATAGATACATAGCATAACCACAGCATTATCTGATATGATCTGCAACATACCTGGATAAAGCATGGAACAGAAGACCTGAAGTGAAAAAAGTGAAGCACTCTAAAGTAAGCATTCTGAACTTTTCTCAAGAAGGAACTTATTGAGGTGAGTAGATTCAGTATAGCTCTTTAAAGACTTTCATTCTTCTTTGCCATCTTCTCTTCCCCTAAAAGGAGACCATTTCTAACGCTACGCAAGCCAGAAGCTGCTTTGCAATGACAGCTGCCATAAAAAGGTGGTTTTAAGAAAGAAGAGGAGATCATCACACCACTCAATGGTACACATAATCCATCATATGTGGAGGTTCTAAAGATTAACTTGCCTAAACCTCAAAGACCTCCAAAACACAACACAGGCACAAAGCACATTCAGCAAATTAAACCTACTTCCTCACATAGCACAAGGAGTCCCAAAGTCACAGATACTAAGCCCATAAAGCAGGTGTCTACCCAACCAACCATTCTTGTTAGTGGTGACTCCATTGTAAGAAATACAGATGTGCCTCTTACCAGGCTAAACAAGGAAAAAGTAGCACTTAGTTGCTTGTCTGGTGCTAGGATCTGTCAGATCATACATGCACTTAAGTCATTCAAATACCAGTATGATGCTGTCATAGTTCATGTTGCTATCAACAACTTGCGTAGCATCTCCCTGCACTAATGGAGAGAGACATGATGGCATTCTCAATCTGTGTCCAAGGCCTAGCATAAATCCAGTAGTGAGCAGCACTTTACGTTCTCCAAGGATGATGCCACGATATGAGCAAAAAATTACTGATTTTAATAACTGACTTAGTTTTTGGTGTCATTCAAATGGGGTCCAATATTTGTCGGCCTGGGAGGATATGATCAACAGACCACTCTGCTTTGCCAGGAATGACCTGCATCTGTCCCCTCTAGGGTTTCGATTACTGGCAAAGACATTGTCTATCCCCATAATGCCCTTTTCAGGTTATGCTAAACTGATTAACCTAATGAAACCAGCAAAAGAAAATATGAAAGTGTTAGTGATCAATGCTAGGAACAAAAACAAGAAACTCAACTCCGTTCTCATTCTGGAGAACACATATGTCTGTATAGTGACTGAGACATGGTTTAAAGCAGTGAAGAGCACTTCGGCTGTGCATGGTTATAATGCCCTCCATATGTTTAGACCACCTACTGCACTGGAGGTTAAAAAAAGTTAGAGGCGTCTCAGTCTACATCCAAAAGAGACTCATCAAGGCTGGTAAAACAGCATGATGCACTAGTGTCTTCATGCCCAAATAACCATTGGAAAGGTCCTGTACCATATATTAGTTAGTTACATTACTCTCTCTCTCTGACAAAAGAAAGCCATAACACCTACTTACAGGAACTAGAATCACTCAGTATTAAATCCAATACCATTTTCCTAGGTGATCTAACCTCTCCAAATGCAGACTGGGAAACCTATACCACCATTAGTGCGCATCCACGGACATTCCTAGTCTTCATAAATACAAATGCCCTGAAACAATTAGAGTCCCGCTAGAGGAAATACCATCTTGGATCTTGTTCTTACTAATACGGGTGCATCTTGCACCATTCTATGTGTATCTTCACCACTTGTTAGATCTGACAATAAAGCAAGTCTTCTGCAAAATAAAACTGAAATCAATAATCCATTCCACTCATTTCTAAGTGATACTTCAGTAAGCTTCAAATTCCCACCAAATCCAGGTAATTCCACCGAATACACAGAAATATATACCATTACACTATACCAGCATGTAAACAGATGCACAGATGCAGCTGTACCCAGTAGAATCAAGTTCAGGGCAAACCCCAGAAACAAACCCACATGGTGAGACCATAACATTTGCAGGTTTTATAATAAGAGGAAAAAAAATTTGACCAAAAATAAGAGCAGTAGTTTCCAGAATATTACAGCTCTTGTCTCCGAAATAAACAACTGAGGAGTTTAATAAAATCCATCTAAGTCAACTTTGTGGTTAAAACAGCTACCAAACCAAAGAAAAATACACAAATACAAGGCAGTTTTAGTTGCATTTGTAATCTCAAAAGCATAAAACAGCAATGTGCTGAGCTTATTGTGAATAATGTTGCCTACACTGAGGCTGAAGATGCAACTCTAACTTTACTCCTCTCTCCCCTCCATCTGTCCCTCATGATATACCTGAAACTAGCTCGCCTTCAGCTATCACACAAGATTAAGTCCTAAAAGTGCTATCAAAACCTAAAAATACTGCATACAGGAGTCTTGAAAATATCCCTGAATGCATCTTAAACACCATAATTTAACCACACCCCTAACACTGTTCAATCTCAGCCTTCATACTGGTTTTGTACCAAACAAATGGAATAGTACTACAATCATTCTTCTGCAAAAGGGAGGGCTTTCCACAGATCCAGGCAATTACAGATCCATAAGTCTGACCAGGCAATAACAGATCCACAAGTTTGACCAGCTTCACGTGGAAAACAATGGAAAGACTTATCATGGAACTAATCAATCATAGAGAACCTCTAAACAATGAACCAGTCTCAGTGTGGATTCATCAAGGGCAGGTCATGCTTACTCAGCTTGGTGGATTTTTTAAAAAATTCACCAAAACAATGGATGAGGGCAAAACAGACTGTGTACCTTAACCTGGCCAAAGCTTTTGACACAATTCCCCACTCGAGCATAATAGAAAAGCTAAGTAAACTGGATAACCCCTATGTCACCCATTGGACTGTCATCTGGCTCACAGACAGGACACAGATAATCAAAACAGAGGAAGTTACCTTCACAAAGTGATCAGTCACCAGTGGAGTCCCCCAGGGTTTTGTGCTGGGACCTCTTTCGTTCGGCATCTACTTTTCTGAAGTAAAAGCCAATACAAAAGGGCTCTGGCTGACTACGTTTGCAGTTAACTGCAAGTTAGGAGTAGTCATTAAATCCCCAAATGACTTATTCATCCTGCAGGAAGGTTTTTCCCAAATAAATAACTAGTAGCAAAATCATGGACTGAAACTAAATGCCAAAAAATGCATGAATACACTTTTTGGGAAGTCATCTACCACAAGGAATTACCACATTGACAATATGCTCCTAAGAGTTGACCCAATTGTTTGGGAGCTGGGAGCTTACGTGGACAGTGACCTAACTTTTGACCAACATGTCCATTCTTGTAAGTCCTTCTATATTGCACAGATTATACACAAATGAATTGTGTCTAAACTTATGGATGTCAGTGTCCCACTTTATTTAGCCGTCATTAGGCTAATCATTAAATATAATGCCCCCTTTTGCAGGTACCTGTTCAAACACTTGAAACACCTGCAACACCCAAAGAGATTTCTTACTAAAAGGATTTAAGGCCTTAACATCTCCTACATGGGCCAACTCAAAGCCTGTCAGTACACTCTGTATCCTACAGACTGCTAAGAGGTGATGTATCTGGCATATAAGGCATCCTACAACCTATTACTGATGGACTTGCTGCACAACAAAAAGTCAAATGACATCAGAAATTCTCTTTATAGGGATCTAAACTTTTTCTGAAACATCAACAAAATGCACTGGAGGGAAGAGTATATCTCACAGATGATACAGCTGCTCTGGAACAGAGTCCACATCACATAAAACAAAGTTCATCCCTGTCCATATTAAAGTGTAACTTGAATCTATGAATGTGAAACAGAACATTACTCCAGGAATGTCCCTGTACTACTAATGGACAGAAGCAACTTGTAAATGCTTTATCTCATGCGTGGGTCTCCTCAGATTATCTATGGTATGATCCCAGTTATTCTCATTGGGGTAATATATAATTATCGACCAAGGGACAGGTAAGGACAGTCTATAGCCAAATGGCACAGATTATTTTGATCACAAAAATGGGGGAAACTGGCTAGGCTTAAAATATCCTGCAAGGGCAGCTAGCCTAATACTTGCCTGTGAATTTAAGAAATGCCTGAAACTAATGAATTCACAGCCCAAAAAAAAAAAACAAAAAAAAAACAGCAACACAAATAACCAAAGCCAAACAACAACACAAGGTTAGACACCATCAAACTATATACCAAACAAGGGGGAAGGTGTGTAGGTGCTGCCACAGAGGCAGTCAAATTTGAACTTCGACTGATACAGGTAAGGAGGACTTGTGCAACTGTACTACGTTAATCATTCACACACTGCCTCAGTAGCACATGGGTAAACTTTAAAAGCTTAGCCTACCTGGGAAGAGGAAAGATATGGATCTATTACCCTCTGGAGAATGGTCCTCACTAATCCTGCTCTGGAACTAAAAAATCAGTATGTAGTGTTTTGTAAAAGTAAGAACAAAGGACCAGACTGTTGCCTCTAGAATGTTTTTAGAGTGTACTCTTTTCCAATATACCACCAAAGAGGATAAGGTTCTGGTGGAACAAGAGTTAACCTTTTGTGGAATAGATTTACTACAGTGGGAGTAACAAAAACAATAGCAAAGGACAACCAATGAGCAATCACTTGCTTTCAGATAGGTTGATCCATCTTAACCCCAGAATAGGAAACAAACAACTGTTCAGCTTTCCTGAAGGGCTTACTTCTGTCAAGGTAGTACCTGAGCTGCCTGTACACATCCAAGGTATGCAGAATACTCTCTCCCTGGCTTTTAGGTTTTGGAAAGAAAACTAGGAAATTAATGCCTTGGTTCAGGGAAAATTCAGAAACAACTGTCGGCAAGAAATATGGATTTGTGTGTACATCAACCATGTCCTTGTGGAAAAACAGGTTAGTCTCCTCCACGAGATTTGCAGCTTAGAGACTTACCCTGCAGATGTGAGAGCAATAACAAAACAGTTTTCCAAGTGATGAATGAAGTTTAAATCAGTCTGAGAGGCAAGCTCAAAAGCAAAAAGGTATATTTTTCAAGAACAAAGTTGAGAACCCAAGCGGGAAGAATTTGCTTTCAATACTCCTTTCATAAAATGTCTGACCACAAAAAGAGAGGAAAGAGGGGGATCCATGGGCAGAGCAGCTGAGATCGCCACAAGATGCATCCTAATAGATACATAAGATAACACATCGCTGAGTAGCTCACACAAATATATTAAAACCAGATAGGTAGACATCACACCCCCCCCCCCCTTAAGCAGTACCTAGAAAACCTCTTCCTCCCATAAACATAAGATTTTCAAGTTGTAGGTTTTCTTGCCTCCTTCAACGTCTGCTGCACAACCTCTATGGAACAAGTGTCTAAAAGGTATCTAGACAGAATTATCTGGGCTGTCAGCTGCAATTGCACCAGTCACTCCTGGCACTGAGTAGATCCAGAGTGTTAGGAAGCTTGTGGTAATTGCTTTTGGCCAATTCCATTAAAAGGAATAAAAAAAAAAAAACTTTACCTGGACCAAAAAGGGGTCACTACAATGATCTTTTGCAATTCATTCTGAATCTTCTGAATTTCCATGGTAATCAGTGAAAAGGGAAGAAATGCATAGAGGCATTCCCATCCAAGGGAATAATGATGAGTCTGTCCTCCAAGGATGGCTGTAATGAAGACTGTTTTGAAAGGAGGCAAACAGATCTCTTTGAGGTATTCCCACTTCTGGACCAAATCCTGGAATACCTATGCCTTCAGTTTCCACTCATGAGGGTCCGCCTGGGATCTGCTTAATCTCTCTACCACAACGTTTTGCTCTGATGGGATGTATGAGGCCAGAAGCATCAGAGAATGCTGTAACGCTAGCTCCCAGGCCATCACTGCCAACCAGCAAAGAGGGTATAACCTTGTACCCCCCCTTGCTTGCTAAGGGTCCACAAGACTCTGGGGTTGTCTGTGTCGACACAAGACTCTGGCGTTGTCTGTGTCGACACAAGACTCTGGCGTTGTCTGTGTCGACACAAGACTCTGGCGTTGTCTGTGTCGACACAAGACTCTGGCGTTGTCTGTGTCGACACAAGACTCTGGCGTTGTCTGTGTCGACACAAGACTCTGGCGTTGTCTGTGTCGACACAAGACTCTGGCGTTGTCTGTGTCGACACAAGACTCTGGCGTTGTCTGTGTCGACACAAGACTCTGGCGTTGTCTGTGTCGACACAAGACTCTGGCGTTGTCTGTGTCGACACAAGACTCTGGCGTTGTCTGTGTCGACACAAGACTCTGGCGTTGTCTGTGACAACTAAAAGGGGACCTGGAGACCATAAGTGGCGAAGAACTTCTAAGGCCTGAATCCCTGCTAACATTTCTTTGACATTTATGTGCTTTGTAGCATCTGAAGGACCAAATTCACCTTGCTCATGAACTCCCATGGAGACTGCTCCCTATCCAAAATCTGAAAGGTCTGCCTTTGCAGTAACTGAACTAGGCACTGGAAGGATAAAGGCAGGCCTGGATTGAGAGACATCTGATCCCCCACCACTTTAACTCTCATGTCACAAACTGCAGCACTAGTACATGGAACTCTAAAAGACCAACATTTTTTTTTAAAGTACCACTGAATCTTTCTCGTATGTAGTCTAGCCAGTGGTATCATGAGACTCGAGGATGTAATGAATCCCAGAATTTTGAGAAACTTTCTTGAGGAGGCAATTTCTTGAAGACAGAAGTCCCTGAAAACGTTCTAGTAAGTCAGGAAGACAATTCTTTGCAAGGGTCTGAGACAGGACTCTAAGTTCAACTTGAAACTCAGGAAACAGACTCAGCACAAATCAGCGAGCCATCTAAATAAGGGAAAAGATGAATGCCTTTTGTCCTGCAGTAAGCAACAATGGGAGCCAGGCATTTTGTGAATACTCAAGGCACAGTAGATAACCTAAAGGGTAATGCAGAAAAATAACAACATGATCTGGAGACAGCAACTCTCAGATATTTCCTGAAGCTGAGAGCAATTTGGATGTGATAATCATTTTTTCAGATCTAAAGACACTCTGATGAAAGGGCAGAACCATCTCTGCAGGGTGAGCACTTCGAATTTGGGTACTTTCAGACAGGTATTTAGATAAGACAAATCTAACACAGGTCTTCATGATAGCTCCGTTTTGGTACCAAAAAAGATTCAGGAGTAAAATCCTTTTCCTTTTTCTAGTGCAAGAACTGTTTCTATAACTCCTGCTTGCAACATGTGAAGAAGTACCAGACAGAACAGGCATATCTGGAATAGCAAGTACAGGGTATTCCCATGAAGGGAGGAGGATTTTCTGACCACTGCCAACACTATTCACAGTGAATTATTCTTTTGTTAAGATGCAAAGTTTGTTAATTTGTTCTGCCTTTTGAAGCTGGATGATTTGTTAGGGGAAAACCTGGGAATATTAAACATTCTACATACATCATACATCAATTTACCTCTTTCATCCCATTGTTTGAGAATCTGGGTAGCAGCAGGACCAAACAAATTTAGAACTTACGGAGAATTCAAAACCTCATTTTTTAAATGTTTACATTTTCAGAAAAATTCTGGTTATGCAAGCAAGCATACCTTCTCAATACAACAAAAGTGGATGCATTTCTAGAAATTGTGTCTGCACTTTCTAAGACACTTTTCAAAGTAATGTTTCGAAAACTGAGTCATATTAGAAACATTATTGTCATTAATGTAACACTTCTGTTCAGCAGGCAAAGATGCAAAAAAGTAATCTAAAATCGAAGTACATGGTAAAATAAACTTTCACCTACAGCAGAGATGATTTACAATTAAAAGACTAAATTATTAAACTAAGCTAACTCCTCACCCCCCCTCCCAGAGATTCTAACCACTTGTCAATTTTATCCAGGGCTGTAGGATTAAGGAGGAGACAAGGACCTCCTTTTAGAGTTGGGAACTTTAGAAACTGCAGCTGGATTAGCGGATAACCAAGCAAAGAGAGCTCCAAGATCAGAGTACACCTTGTACTTCCCGATGGCCTTTTTAGGAATTGGTTCACTAATCAAAGGGGTTTTACATGCAGTTTTATAGACATCTTCTATAAGATCATAAACTCTGCCAATCTCTGGTGTAGCTCCAAATTGCTTCCAGTCAAATACATCTCTAAATCTAGCCAGCATCGCTGGAAAGGTGAACACTTGTTGGTGTTTTTTTAACTTGCTCACCTTATGAAGAATCAGAGTGGGCTGACTCGGGGTTCAGTACTGTCTGCATCACAGTCCCCATCAAAATCTGCAGCCATATCTCTAGAGAAGGTAGTTCCAAAATAATTCTGCATAGGAGCACTGTCTCTGAGACTGGCTGACTGTAAAACACTCTTAGCCAAAGAAACATCAACCCTATACATCAGCCCTATACATGGTTAAGTTTCTGTTTCTTCTTACTGTGAACTACACTAGTGAGCAAAATATCTGGAGGCAGAGAATTATGTTTGGCAAGGGTTTGTTATCCTAGACCTCTCCTGGATCCTACGGGTTTGGTTCTCTAGTACCTGAACCAGGTACTGGAACAGCCTCAGGGGGATGTGTCTGAACCATGTACCACAGACGGCTTTGATCTAACACCAGAGGATGATGGGAAAAAGTTGTGTTTTACAGGCACAAGCCATAGGCTGAGACATGTTTTTGTTGTTATTTTTCTCTCTTTAGCTGCAAATGGACTTGATTTTGGGGGGGGGGGGGGCATATCAGGATCTATCAAGTCAGGGAAAAAAAAACACCAACCAGAATAATACATTGACACTACTTAGGGGTGACTAAAGGCAGAAATAATAGAAAATATTAACTATGTCCCCACAGAGCAAATAGGGCTAAACTGTGTAACATACAGCAGAAAACATGCTAATTGTCCTACAACCTACACAGTGCAGTATCCAAAAGCCCACGCAGTCACAGTACCAAGTAAAATTCACTTGTCCAAATAGTGCCAAAAAATCATATCTATGCCTTTAAAATCAAACAGATTACCTTTAAAAAAGCATAAATAAGCATTTATTTAGATATTCCTTCGTCATAAATGAAAAATACTCAACAGAAAATGCAACTAAAGTAATTTAAGGTAAATCATGACAACATTAAAAATGGCTATAGCAGTGTTCAATCAGTTGTAAATACCATACAAATAAAAGAGAGAGAAAAAAATAACATCCTGTCAGAACTGCAAAATAAAGCAGATAAATAACAGAAACAACAGGCATTATTAAATTGTAGCTCTACATACATTAGGCTGTCTCTAGTGTTCAAATGACACCACAGAACTTCAGTTTCCCAATAAAAGTCATAAAAAACTTTGAAGAAGCCTCATAACTGATTAAAAGTATTATTAAATATACAAACTACACAACAGTAAGATACCAGAAGATCTAACAGTAAACAGCGAGTATATTAAATTAAAAAGTTAACAACAGAAAGAAGTCAAAAGTCTAAAACAACAGAGGAAGGGAAGTTCCCAAAGGAATCTTACCCGAGTCTGGAGGCTGTAATCCACTAATGCAGGCTGTTGAGGAGATTTAACTGTGTGATTTCTACAGCTGGCACTAAAAGACTGAGCAAATGACTTCCTTTGGCAGGAGCTAGGTTCCCCTGATAAAAGTAGCTTAGCAGATCCCCTATCACAGGGAGTCAGAGGAAGGAATTCTGAGCTCTGAAAAGTTGCCAGTGTGGGTTTGTGCAGGCACAGAAACCACATGCCACTGAGGCAATGTAAATGATAATCACCAAGAAAAGGCCTCTCCCACTTTAAATTACCTCAGTGTCTGCAGCCAATGGGAGAAGCAAGCAGGGGCTGCTACCAAGACGTCCCTTGATAGGGTTACCAGAAGTCAGCTATTCAACTGAGGGAATCCAACAGAATTTTTCTCCTGCAAGGACTTCTTCACAAAGACTAGCAATTTATCAAACACTCCGGGAGTAAAATGTAAAAAAACTGTAGTCACTCAGAATGAAAAAAGAAACACTCCTGCTCGGATCACACAGAAAAGCATTTAAATCAGTCTCCATTAGCACAGAGGAACAAAACATGGACTATGACCCAGGTGATCAGACTTCGATTAGCTTCTTTGGCACCTGCTGGAGTTGGGGTGGGGGAGGAGAAGAGTTACATGGCCTTGCCAGCTCACCCTCTCATTGGGGGAGGGGGATGTCAGAATGGCAAGACTGTATGCCTGATGTATATACCCCTTGTGGTTGAATCTCCAGTAGACACTGTAACCCTACAATAGCACTGGCTTCAAGAGAGGGCATGGCTGTCTTGAGGTGTTACATCACTCTCAGTTAGCACACCCAACCTGATGTCCATTGCATGTAGAACCCCATGCATGACACTGGGCATGTGCAGTTGGTTAGGGTTGCAAATAATCAAAAACCTGATCCTCTGATGGCTACCCAAATGACAGCCCTATTCAGTTGGCTCTCATCCCAGTATATGGGAAACAAATGTGTCAGTTATCTAAGAGAAGTTGTGAAGGTCAGCAGGTGGGGGGGGGGGGGCTAAAACCTCAAAATATACAGTCATCATACAAGACAATACCAATTCAGGCACCCTGTAGCAGCAGGGATATGACCCTCTGAGAAGTCATCAATTAAACTTAGTAGGTAGGATGTGCCTGTTGAAACTGCAGAGGTCTAGTATGGCATAGACTCCTCTCAAGCCCCTATAAATGAGAGACAGGAATAGAAGCTTCCCCCAAAACATTAGGCATACAGACAGAGTATGTTTTACCTGTTGCAAGAGCTGTACTAGAACTAAATGGTCCTGCAGTACAGTTCTTTCCAGGAAAGGAACTAAACTAGTTATAACACATTGCTATCTAAGGTCACATCCAATAGTTCTCCAAGACAGGACAAACTCAGGGAAAGCACAGTTGTGTAAAATCTTACTATAGCAGTAGATGTCCTTGCCTTCACTGCTGCAGTATTTCCTTATGTATGGGATTCCCTGCCGTGGAAGCCCACATTCGGCCAGTATACCAAAGCCACCTGGTGCTTTAAGGTATGCCAAACTTCACCTGTATGCTCTCTGTGTAACATAGGGCATAAAGTTGATGTCCAGGCATACCATCCTCAGAACTGATTGCCCCAGTAGGAACACCAGTCCAAGGAAACCCAAGGGGTAATCAGTACATCCAAGAAGCAAAAGGACTAGGGGGAAGGAGGAAGGGAATGAATACTGCAGCAGTGAAGGCAAGGATATCTACTGTTCTAGTAATATTTTACACAACTGTACTATGTCCTTACATTCATTGCACTATTTCTTATGCATGGTAGAGTGCCAAAGCTTAGGAAGAAACTTGGGAGGAGTAAGGAGCAGCACAGCCCTCTAGGAAACCATGAGAATGGCCTTAGCAAAACCAGCCCTAGCTGTAGAAATACCATCCAACCAGTAGTGCTTGGTAAAAGTATGCACAGAAGTCCGGGTAACTGCTTCAAGAATAGAATTAGTATTAAACCCATTGAAAAAAGCACTAGAAGAAGCCAAAGGTCTAGCAGAATGAGCCTTTACAGAAGGAAGAAAGGCTCATGACATGAAAAGTATAACAAAAAGAAATAGCATTTGTAATCCAACAAGAAACAGTTTGCTTGGATACAGCTAAACCTAAAGACCTAGGATGAAAAGAAAAACTGATCAGAATTTCTAATAGCATTAGTCTTTTCTGAATAAAATCTGAGTTGTCTATGTACTTCCAAAGTATGCGGCACCCTTCTCACTATCTGATTGCAGGCAGAGGGTTACAAACTAGGCAAATGAATAGACTGATTAAGTGGCAACTCATTAACCACCTTAGGCATAAAGGAAGGATTAGTATGCAAAGACACCCTGCCATATGAAATATCAAAAAGGAGGACAAGCCATAAGGGCTTGCAACTCCGACACCAGTATGGCAGAAGTAACAGCTAACAAAAGGACGGTCTTCCAAGAACAATGCTGTAAGGAAGCTGAAGCAGCAGGCTCAAAGGGAGCCTGAGTCAACTTTTCCAAAACAAAATTAAGATTCCCAGGGAGGAAAAACAGGCTTTCTGGGAGGTCTAAGGTTAAGGACTCCTTTAAGGAATTGTTTAGCCTCAAATCTAGAAGATAAAGGCAGACACACAGAAATAGCTGATACATGGACCTTAAAAGAAGAATAGGCCAAACCATCATTGAGCAACTCACACAAATAAGAGAACCAAAGGAACATCCACAGTAATCAGTTCCAGGTTACGAGAGAGACAAAATAGAAAACCTCTTCCATTTAGATAAGTAGGATTTCCTAGTAGTAGGTTTCCTGGTCTCCTGCAGTACCTTAGCATATCCTCAGGAAAAAAGGTGTGTATGAGGAATCAAAATTCTATCGCCCACAGTGTCAGTTGAAGCGTGGACAGGGTGCAATGGATGGGAGATCCCTTGTCTTGTGTGAGTAGATCCACCCTATGTGGTAACTTGTGATGACTGTCCTTGGCTAGATGCAGAAGTAGAGGGAACCAGTGCTGTTGCAGCCAAAAGGGAATTGCCAACAAGATTTGGGAGCATCCTGCTGAATCTTGAACAGAACTTTTGGAGTGAGAAGGGAAGGAAATGCATAAACACCTCTCCTTCCAAGAAACAGACAGGGCATCCACCCTCCAAACCAGAGGACCTGGGACTCGGCCACAAAACAGAGGAAGATCTCTGCTCAGAGGGAATGCAAATAGATCTACTTGAGGAGTACCCCACTGGTGGATAATGGCCAGAAACATCCATGTGAAGCATCCATTTGTGGGACTGAGTTAAGGACCTGCTCAAAGAGTCTGCCACAATGTTCTGATCTGAAGGGATATAAAATGCCTGAACAGTTACTTGAGACTTGACAGCAAGATCCCATACCAGAAGTGCCAACTGGCAAAGATAAGATCTTGTTCCTCCCGGTTTGTTTATATACCACATCACTGTGGTATTTGTCTGTGAATACCTTGAGACGCCCTGGAGAGAAAAGAGGATGAAAGGCCTGAAGAGCCAGCATAAGAGCTCTCATCTCTGACATTGATATGCTCCTTCTGCTGAAGAGGTGACCACACTCCCTGTACCTTTAAGGAGCTAAAAGCTGCTCCTCACCCCACGTCTGAACAGTTCCTGAGAGGGACAAGGGAGATTAAAAGGGTATCCTGGATTTAGAGACAACTGCTGAATCCACCAGTGAAGTTCCTTCTTGAGACAAGGAAGAAGAGGAACTACAAAATCTACAGCATGTGCATTTTGAAGCCACACTGACTACAGAAACCACTGAAACTTTCTCATGTGGAGTTTGGCCGAAGAAGCATTGGAATGGTGGATGCCATCAAACCCAGAGCTGTCAGAAACTCCCCGGCAGTAATAGAAGCCAGAGGAAGAAGACTCTGAAAGAATAAAATGAGAGTTAGGGCTTCTGGAGGAGGCAGGAATGCCAACATAGGCATCGTATGAATCCTGCAACCCAAAAAGACATGATCCTGAGAGGGAGTCAAGATGTTTATTGTGAACCCTAGACTCTGAATGAAGATTTTGCAACAGGCTCTCTGGAGAAACCTGAATCAGCAAATCATCCAAGTAAGGAAATATTTGGATCTCTTGAAGCCTGCAAAAAAGCAATCACAGGAGTGATGTATTTGATGAATACCCTTGGGGCAGTAGAAAGGCCCAAGGGCAAAGCACAGAACTGAAAATGCCAGGAAGCAACAAAGAAATGCAAAAACTTCCTGAAAAGATGATGGATCGGAATATAGAGATAAGCATCCTTGACATCCAGAGACACCATATAGGCTTGGGGGAGTAAGAGAGGAAAGAGTCTGAAGGGACACCATGCAAAAGAAGGGCACCTTCAGAAAAGTGCTTAGATGAGAGAGGTCTAGAACTGATCTCCACATACCCTCTTTTCTGGGCACTAGAAACATTGTTGAGTAAAACCCCTTCCCCCTTTGGGACACAGGCACCTCTTGAACAGCACCCTGAGACAACAGACCTCAAAGAACCTCTGGAGAAAAAAGGGAATTGCTCCCGAGGAAGCTTAGAAATGATCATAAAAGAGGCACGGGATTTCCACACCATGAAGTACTCCTGTTAAATAATGGACAGAACCCCAAAATCCTGAGTAATCTGAAGCCAAACATAAGACAAAGAGGAATGTGACTGGGAAGAGATGGATAGTCATACATCACCTGGTTTAACAGAAAAGGAAGGCTTCTGAATCCTCGAGTGGCTTTAGCAGGAAGAGCCCACTTGCCACTCTTTTTACCTTTAGTAGGAGGGTGGATTGCCTGTGAACAAAGTCTGGCTTATTGGAATAGTTTCGCTGACATTTAGGTACAGAAGAATCAAACACATGTTTAAGCTCCTGTAAGGCTTTCTCCTTATTCTGAAGGAAGTTAAACACACCAGTAGCTACTTCAACAAACAAAATATTATCCAGAGTAGCATCTATCAACTTAGCCTTAATAGCATCATGTAAAGTAAAGGCTGAAGCCTAATCCAAGAATACCTCCTAATCACTGAACCAAAAGCAGCAGCCCTAAACAAGGCATCTGCTGCATAATAACTACGCTTGATTGAATGACAAACTACCTGAGAGGAAGTCCCTAACAAAGAAAGAGCAGAAGTTTTACGCTCAGAGTCAAGGAGATCAGAAATAAACTGACAAGCCTGAGAAAGGAGAGCCAACATATACCTGGACATAAGAGTTTGACAATTAATGGCCCTAAAGGCCAGAGTAGTTGAGGTATTAACCTTCTTATCTAGCCTTTCCATGGTTCTGCTGTATTTCTCAGAAGGTACTAACTTGAGTGAAGGAAGCAAATGAGAGGGCTTGTCAGAGGCTACAGACAATACAGAGGGGTCAGCAGCAGGATATTTATACAAAAAATTACAATCCTCGGGCACACTATAAAACCTACCAGGCCTCTTGGGAGCAGGGGGCAAAGAAGCACTAAAAAAAGCATCCAACAAAGCAGCCAAAACAGGGAGAATAGGAGAAGGTCTCGGAGATTCCAACTGTAGCAACTCATTATACCTCTTATGGATGTCAGACAACCAAGCACAATCCCATTTAAAAAAAAAAATCCATCACCCTAGAGATTATGTCCCCAGAGGAAATTTCTTCAAAAGGAGTATTAGTACTATTAGAATCCTCCTCCTCTGACCCATAATCCAAAGGAGAATGAATATGGGTAGGAAAATTCAGGGATTCCTCATCAGAATCAGACTTACCCTCAGAAAAATCCTGTTCCCTGGGCCTTTTAAGGGGAGCAGAAGACCAATGAGGAACAGGAACAGAAATCTCCTAAGGAAGTTTTAATGCCATTAAAGCATTAAACAAACCCTGAGTAAAGGACTGCCACTCATTCTGTGGATCCCTAGGAGCTGTAGAAACATCCTTAGTTTTTTGTTTCTTTTTTAAAGGAATGTCCACCCTATAAAACTTACAACGGCATTCAATAACTGTAGTAGGAACTTCCTCCCTAACTAAAATCTGTGGAACTTCCCTGAGCCCCTTGGAAATCAACCGTGATTCCCCCTTGAATGTCTGAAACAGATGCCTACAAAGCCTCGACGGATGTGCTCCAAGCCAGATCCTCACTGGCCTCCAACCCAGTCTCAGCAGAGGAATCAAGACAACAAAGCCTGGTGAACCTCAAGGTTCTCGCCAACCTCAGAAGAAACACCTGGCAGAGGCTGGACAGCAGAGGATTCTGGTCTTAAGTTTTTCACCTTCTTCCCCAATGGTTGACCCTTGGGGCGGGAAGTTCCTTCCAGTGTATCTTTAGCAAGAAGCTTAAGGCGCTGGTTCTCAAGATACAAAGAAAGGTAAGAAAGCTTACTATGAAGGGTTTTTGGTACAAACGTCTGACAAAATGAACAGAACGTATGGTCATGAAAAGCTCCTAGGTAGAAAAGACATTTATCATGGCAGTCTTTATGGGGAATCGGTCTCCTGCACTGGCATTTACCCTTCTTGGATGACATTAATCCCAACAGCAACAAAAAAGAGAAGAAAAAGCAAAACCCCAAAGGTGTACTTATCTGCAACAGCTCAGACTTCAGAAGATGATGCAAGGGTTCACCAGAGAATGAAAATGAATTCAAACAGGCAGAAAATGGATGTAGGTGAAAGGATTGATGATCGAAGAAGTGTTCGGACTGGTGGCAAAGAATCTCTGAGGATGGTATGACTGAACATCACCCTTATGCCCTATGCTATGTGGGGAGCATATGGATGATGTACAGCGTACCTTAAAGAAACAGTAGGCGTTGATATACTGGCCGGACGTTGGGCTTCCATGGCAGGGAATCCCATATGTAAGGAATACTGTGGCAGTGATGTAAGGACATCTCGCCTTTCACAGGCAGTCCTGCATTGCAGTCAGACCTACAAAATAATGCCTGCAGAAAACCTACTCATTGACTTTGGAAGCAGAGCCACAGGAAAGAAAACTACCAAGAGTTCAGAGGTCATACTTGTCCTAACAAGGGGGTGTACTTTGGGTACTGAATAGACTTAGGAAAAAAAGGAAGCAACACTGGAACATCATCATAAAGACCCTTTGTGCTCTCAATACCCATTTCCTCTTATAGTCAACCATGTTTTAGAAGATGGTCCGTACCTGGAAAGGGACTTCAAATGATTTGCTTCAGCTTATACTTTCTGGAAGAGAGACAAAGTCACACAATCCAGTGCTGGCACATTCATCAGCATGCTGTGCTGGTCACAGCATCACTGCAGCTGAAACTACAGTACGCTTTGTGGAAGCCAGTTGAGAAAGCAGACAAAGATCTTCTCCAGAGACTCGGATACGAGAATCTCTCTCTTTCTTCGGACTCGTAAAACTGATGACATAAGTAATTGAGAGTCCCAAGGCCCATTCTACATTCTGTGCTGAAACAGAGATCACACAGAAATGTTAAAATTTAAAAGTTTTGTGAGGTTGTCACTCTCATCTGCCAATGGTTACTAGACAGAATTCACCTTTTCACCCTCTTAAATGCACAGGAAGCAAAATCCAGATGCTTCCAAACTGTATAAACACACACTAAATCAGGCTCCAGAGGAGAGAATGAAGGACTTCAGCAGTCTCACAAAATGAGGGGAGATGAGGAGCAGGAATACCTTTGTCTCATGAACAAAGACTTCAGGATCCTCAAAATGTCACTCAAAAGTGGACAGTAAGTCGATGCAAAGACAAGTTTCAGGCCTTAAATCCAGAAGGCAAAAGCCTGAGCTCACCCAACACAACTAGATAAGCATACTCCTGTGTGTGCCATCCTTGGGATGAGACATTAAACCAAGGTCCCATCTGCCTCAACTGGTAGTAGTTTAAGTTAAGTCAAAAGAACCTATGGCAATTATTAAAAAAAGAATAAGAGAATGTCCCCCTGGTCCTTCCTTGCCAAATTTCCCCAAGTGAGTATAAATACCACCTTGAGTCACCCCTGAAAAAAGGAACTGGTCTTGTGACTATCAGTCAAGAAAAAATAAACAAAATGATACAAGTGGCCATAAGGTCCAGAGTGGCAGGCAGCAGATGGAGTTCCATATTCTGGATCTAGTACCAGCTTGTGACAGAACTATACAGGCCCAAGCACAGCTTCTACCATTCAGATGGTGCACCTCCACCACTATTACAACTGAAAGGAGAAAGAATGCAGTCAAGTTCATGGAAAGCAAAGGATCCAAATGAGGAGGCTCTGAGGTTGAACCAGCTGTCATTCCAAATATGGACCTCTTTGGCTTCTGCTGGAATACTTTCCTGAAATAAAACAGACAGGATGAAACCACATCATTCTCCATCTACTATGGAAAACAGAGAATGAGGTTTGGTCATTCTTCTGTGAGTGCCACTATAAGATGAAGAAAGAAAGGGGATGGAGGAAACGTACACAAAATTTTTTATGCAATGGCAAGGAGAACAAATCACCAACTTCCCCTTGCCCAGGGAAGGTCACAATTGTCTGTGCAGTGAAGAGGTTAATTTCTGATGTACTCCAATGCTGGAGATTCTTGATGAGACAGTAAGCACTGCAAAAAAGCCCTAGGACATAGTTCAAGCAGCAGATGCCCTGAAAAAAATTCTGACACTCATAAGTGGGGGTGCAGGCAAAAGAGAAAAAGCCAATGAGGAGCTTGCTTAGGTATCTGTAGACTTCCCAGATGACTTACTCTCTCAATAAAACAGGTATTTTTCTTAACAGGTGCAAGGAAAAGGTCAGGGAAGTGACAGTAGTGGAAGACGGACAGACATGTGGTTCTGAGGTGAGCCAACACTTTTACCCTGGTGAAATAGTGCCAGCAATGTTCCTTGTTGATGGCAGGGGTGTCATAAATAATGACTACACAGAAAAACAGACTGGACTGAATGCAAATTAGAAGTTATGTACTCACCATAACGTTCCATCTGAGTAGGTACTTCATTTGTCTGCAACCTGTGGGTCTCGGATCTGACCGGCAGATTTCCAAGCTTCAAGATCCAAGCTCCGAGCTCCTCCCCTCTACCCATAATCCCCTGTCACCACCACACTACCTCAGATCGGTTTTGCTGTATCACCTGATAAACCTGTACAATAAAACAGGTTCAGTTATTCTCAAAGAATCAGATATGATTCTAGAAACCTGATACAGGTTAGGGGGATGGTTGCAGACAAATGAAGTACCTACTCAGATGGAATGTTATGGTGAGCACATAACTTCTAAATCTGAAGTAGCTACTTCATTTGTTCTGCAACCTGTGGGACAGAGTCCCCAGCTACCTAAACAAAGAACCTGGGTGGCCTATGGAAGAATATTCCGAAGCACCGCGGAGCCAAAGGACGCCCTGCTTCTAGATATCATGTCCAGCTTATAATGAGAAATAAACGTATGAGAAGAAGACCAGGTGGCTGCTGAACATATGTCATCCAACGGCATCCTGGACCAGAAGGCTGCAGAAGCTGCGATGGACCGTGTGGAATGTGCACGAATTTTTAATGGAGTTGTTTTGCCCGATGCCTTGTAAGCCTGAGAAATACATTGACAAATCCAATTAGCCAGTGTCACTTTGGAGATAGGTTTCCCCATGGTTGGAGGAGCAAAGGACACGAACAGTTGATCAGCCTTACGAACTTCTTTGGTCCTGTGCAGGTAAAAACGCAGCTGTCTAAGTACATCTAGTGTATGCAACATGTATTCTCCCTTATTTTGAAAATTCTTGAAAAACACTGGCAGATTGATAGTCTGATTGATATTTGCCATAGATGCCACTTTTGGTAAAAAGGACGGGTTAGTCCTGAGAGACACTCTGTCATTGTGAAAAATAAGGTAGGGAGGTTTCATACACAAAGCTTGGAGCTCTGAAACCCTTTTAGCAGAAGTTATGGCTACCAAGAATGCTGTTTTCCAGGACAGAAATTTAAGAGGTACAGAAGCTGCAGGCTCAAAAGGAGGTTTCGTCAAGGCTTGCAGAACAAAGGTCAAGTCCCAAGGGGGAATCATGGATTTCACAGGTGGCATGAGAAGAAAAACGCCACGCAAGAATGTCTTACACAATTTTGTAGACGCTAAGGACCCTAACCAGTCTCCCACATGAAAATGGGATATTGCTGCCAACTGTACTTCACCGTTGATGCACTGGTCCCTTGTTGAAATATCATGGACAAAAAATCCAAGACTGTAGGAATCGGAACAGTAAAAGGGTTGAGGCCCTGGCTGTTAGCCCAGATAGAAAATCGTTTCCACTTGCTATTATAGATTTTCCTGGTGGACGGTTTATGAGCCGCTACCAGAATAGTTTTCACTGGTGACGAGATGCCGGGAGTCCTAGCCATTAGTGGAAATGGATCAACCAAGTCACGAGCTTGAGGTTTACCAGGTTTGGTGTTGGGTACCCTGCTGGGTGCGAGATCAGATCTGGAATGGGATCCAGGATTAAAGGGCAGGAGAGACTGTGAGACCGCAGGTATGGAAACCAGATTTGATGAGGCCAGAATGGGGCTATGAGGATAATTTTGCTCCCCAACTGTGCGGCTTTCTGAATCAACTTCAACATGAGTGGAAGCGGGGGATAAGCATAGAGTAGACCGGGAGGCCAAGCATGAATCAGAGCGTCTCTGGGGCTCTCCCCTTCTGGGGGAAGAATTGCGAAGAACTCGCTGCATTTTGTGTTTTGGGGAGTAGCAAAGAGATCACAGCGAGGCCAACCCCACTTGTGGAAAATCTCCTTCGCAACTTTCGGATTGAGAGACCACTCGTAAGGACTGAGAATTACTCGACTCAATTTGTCCGCCAGGATGTTGGATCGTCCTGGAATGTGCGTTGCTATCAGAAAGCGGTTGGTGGACATCGCCCATTCCCAAACTCTCATGGCTTCTCGACAAAGAGGGTAGGATCTGGTTCCCCCTTGTTTGTTTATATACCAGACCACTGACATATTGTCTGCCTGTATTGCAATCGCTCCTAGAGGTAGAAGGTCTTGGAGAGCCTGCAACGCTAGAAGCACCAGTCTCATCTCCAGAACATTTATGTGCAAGGCGGTCTCCGACAAGGTCCATGTACCTTGGACAGTTCTGCCCAAACAATGGCCCGCCCACACTAGTCGAGAAGCATCCGTGGTTAACGTGACCTGGGGAGGGGGAAGCACAAAAGGTCTCCCTTGCCTGAGTTCTGCGGGGTGAAGCCACCAAAGGAGGGATTTCCTGCAAACCCTGCTCAGGGGGATAGGAGTATTCAATGGATGGTGTAACAGTGACCATTGAACTTGGAGTGTCCACTGTAATATATGCATCCTTAGGCGAGCATGGAGAGAGAGAGAGGCCGATAGCCACTACCATCGAGCCTAGTGCTCCCAGGACTAACTCCGCCAGCGGAGCTTTCATGCGAAGAAGAGCCAAAACTTGAAGGGAGAGGCTGGACAGCCTGTCCGAAGTCAAGAAGGCCCGAGAAGATCGGGAGTCTAGTCTGGCTCCTATGAAATCTAATACTTGCACAGGATGAAGAAGGGACTTCGGCATGTTGACTGAAATGCCCAAACTGTCAACAAGAGACAGAACATAGTCCCTCGCAATACAAAGTTGATGCCTGTTGGTTGCTGTGAGGAGCCAGTCGTCTAAGTACGGAAAGACCCTTATGCCCTGAAGCCTCAGTTGGGCCGCAACCACTGCCATGACTTTGGTGAACACCCTGGGGGCTGAGGTGAGTCAGAACGGAAGGACCCTGAACTGGTAATGACTGGCCCCTAGCCGGAAGCGGAGGAACCTCCTGGACCGTCTGTCCATTAGAATGTGGTAGTACGTGTCCTTGAGGTCTATCGAGCACATCCAGTCGTTCTCCTGCATTAAGGGGAGAATAAACTGTAGAGTGACCATCCGGAACTTTTCTTTGGGGACAAACATGTTCAGAGTGGACAAGTCTAGAATGGGCCTGAGGTCCCCCATCTTTTTTGGCACCAAAAAGAACCTTGAGTAGTATCCCGATCCGAATTGGTCTGGGGGGACCTGCTGGATGGCTCTTTTTTCTAACAAATTTGAAATCTCTACGGTCGCCGCCTCTCTTTGATTGGGTGGGACATCGGGGAGGCGACCACCTGAGGGAGGACGAAATAGGAAGGGAATGTTGTAGCTTCTGGATATAATCCGGAGCACCCATCGATCCTTCGTGATGTTCTCCCACATTGACAGGTGCTTTGTTCAACACCCCCCGACTGCCTCCAGAGCTGGACAGTCGGGTAAGCCCTCAGGGCTGCTGCGCGGGTCTCTCGGAGAAAGGCTCCCTAGACCCGAAGTTACGCGGTCCCCCTCTGCCTCTGGGCCGGCATCCACCCTGCCCCCCTCCGCCTCTGGAGGGTGCGGAGTCCGAAGCTGGATAGGATTGCTGAGACTTATGGAACCACAGCTTCTTCTGCCCCCTCTGATTCCTTGAGAAGGAACGTTGGGGGCTCGAGAAGCGGACTCCGACAGCAGACAGCGTCTTCCCATCCTTCTCACTTTGGACTAGTGTAACGCGGATGGTCTTGCCAAAAAGCGAAGAGCCGAAGGGTGCGTTCGTGAAGGATGCCTTGAAAGGTTCCGCGAAATTACAAAGGCGGAGCCAGGTGTGGTGTCGCAAGACAACACCTGCCCCGCTGGCCCTTGCGGCTCCCTCCGTAGCATAAGACAGTAGCTGCATGGACGTATTTGAGATGGACTTAAGAGTGGCCATACGAGTCGAGAACACGGTCTTGTCTTCGACATGGACTCTGGTGGAGCTGCAGCGTATTCCTTAATCAAATCCCATTGCAGCCTGATGACATGTGCCATAAAATTCAGCGCCCTTACACAGAGAAGGTTGCTGAAGCAAAGGTCTGCTTCCCTATACGGTCCAGCGCCGGGGGCTCCTTGTCCGGCGGGTGGACCGTGGAGCTCTCCTGGGAGAATTCTCTCTTAGTGGCAGCAGCCACCAACATGGCATCAACTGGAGACCCTTTCGCCCAAGCCTGTCTATCTGAAGGGGGGCTAAGGATTTTATCCGGCCGGCATGGGATTGGCTCCACGGTGTCTGGCTCCTTCCAAGCCCTGGTAGTCAGGAGATCTACCAGGGGATCTGCCGGTGGGGACACCCAGGAGGTAGATGGGCCCGCTTCAAACGCTTCCAAGAATACGGACTCATCCGAGGAAGGTTTTTGGGCAGACCACCCCCCCTAATATGCAACATTTCCATGATGTCTCCGAAGGAGACATCCTCGGGGGGTGACCTTGGGGAACCTTCCCTTTCCTCTAAGTCCGTATCTGTGGTGACGGACTCGGGGGAGTCCATGTGCCTCCTTTTACACGTCCGTTTACGAGGCACCTCTTCTGCGGGACTATCAGAAGAGGGCTCGTCAACGGCCTCTTGTTCCTCCGAGGGAACCAACTGGAGGGTCTGAGCAGGCTGTCCCGATGGAAGGTAGACCTGTATGCAGTGAGGGAGCGGAAGGATCCAAAGCCCGGGTCAGGGACCTGGAAGACCTCGACAGTACCCTCTCCACTACCTCGAACGCCGAGGGAGAACTACTCTCTTCCGGCCCCGAGAGCAGTCTCCAAGGCTCCGAGATAGGGATCGGGGTCAGAGCCAAAGACGTCGGATCCAAGAGGGAGGTGCTCTCCGACATAGGAGGCGCCGAAGAGGCACCCGCTCATACGGATCCGACTCCCGGACCATGGCCCCGAGAACTCGGATCCGAGATGCTCGAGGGTATGGTCGGCGTCGAGAAGGCTTGGGCCACCGGTGCAGACAAAACCCCGGCTCGAAAGGGCCTGGATCCAAAGACTCCAAAACCCGGATCCGGGTTGAAGAAGGAGAAATAGGGGCAAATATTGAAGCTGCACCCCCCCATGGGGGGGCAAGAGCACCCCCATCTGCATTTGGGTCTGCAGAAACCGACGCATCATCCTGTCCATATCGCCGTTGGAGAGAGACCTAGTAGATCTAGAGGAGGTCATAGAGGCGGGCCTGGAAGGCCGCCTTGACGACCTCGAGGGTGATCGGAGCTCCTCCTCCAGCTCCGGCGAGAAGCAAGGGGATCGGAGCCGAGAAGGAGAAGATCCGGACACCCTCTGGGGCGATTTAGCAGTCTTCGATGGTGGAGCCGAGGGGTGAGGCTCGGCTCGCCTCTTATGTCGGTGTTTCTTCCTGTGCTTTTCCCTAGGAGGAGAAGACTGAACTTCCCTCGTACTCAAGGCAACAGTGGGGGGTTGAGTCCCAGTCTGAGTCGAGGGAGTCAGGGGTACCGAAACTACCTGGTCAGCGTGCACCTTAGAGGGAGAGGAGGAAGAGGCCTCCTCAGGGGGAAGCAATCTCGCCAGAATAAGCCTGTTCCTCCTGTCCCTCACAGCCCGGGGGTTGACGGCTGCGCAAACCTGGCAGTCTGAAGACAAATGGGCAACCCCCAGGCATATAACGCACTGAGTGTGGCCATCAGCTGGGGAAAGCTTATGGCCACACCCAGTGCACTTAGGAAAAAAAAGCCTTATGGCCTTCGGCCATTTTACTAACACACGCACTCACATGCCCAAACACCAAGGGGAGGGGTAACTAAACACCAAAGCACCAATCCTGAAAATAAAAAAGGGCAGAGAAACACTCTCTTCAACACATACACTTTTTAATTAGTCAAAATTTAAGAAAAAAATCACTTCCCTGCTACTAAAGCTCAGGAGCTCTTCTCAAGTTGCTTGTGATCAAGCCGCGGCAAAAACGATCTGAGGTAGTGTGGTGGTGACAGGGGATTACGGGTAGAGGGGAGGAGCTAGGAGCTTGGATCTTGAAGCTTGGAAAACTGCCGGTCGGATCCGAGGTCAGATCAGAGACCCACAGGTTGCAGAACAAATGAAGTAGCTACTTCAGATCGTCTTTTAAAATATCACCTGCTGCAAAAGCATTTCAAAAATAAAATTACTGCAGACACTTTTGCAACTAAGCAAGAGGCAGAACTGAAAAGTTTGCTTTAAGCTAAGAAGTCAGTACGGGGGGAAAGCTTTCAGTACAAAACCAATGTGAACAACCTCACGGGATTAGAAAAGGCTGAGGGTTTGTTATGGTGTATTCACCTTATTAGACAGTACTCAATTAAGTGCTGCTAGGCAGCAACAAACTAACCCTACCAGTTAAAAAGGATTAATTTTTCTTTTAGTTATCCTTAGTTACAACAGGTTATGAAAAAAAGCTTTCACGTGGTACTAAAATTAAATATAGTTACACAAACAGAAATTAAAACTGCAAACTTCAACTGGCTAACTTTATAGACACTGTCCGATTGCAAACCTGGCATTAACCAGCTTCTATAATAGACAAAAGGGTACGTTTGAGCAAAGCAGCAGTACACAGCTTCCATGAAAGAAATGGATAATCCTGTGAAACTTTTTTTTTAAGCTTACATTATGTGAGCCTGTCCACACTAATTTCCATTTAAATTAGCTACATCCCTTTTTATTTTATTCATCTAACAGACAAAAGCAAAATGTATACACTTCATGCTATCATAAACATAACCAAAATGAAAAGAGGGAGTTATGAACAGCTCAGAAAAGATAATAGCTCCCTTCATTTACTAAACTGGCTATTCTTAACCTCAGAATTCCTATGGTTAAAATTTCACAGACAGCTCCTAGTTGCCAGGTTTGTGCATTTTAACTATAACAGGCAATACTCTGACATGGGAAAAATCCTCAATTATTAACCTAACAGATGACATCACCTGTGTAATCTCTGTTCCCAAACTTGGGTGAAATTTTTACAAAACTGTTTGACAGTTCATTTATCTCCTTCAGGAATGCATTTTACATGGATTTTAAACAGAGTTCTTTAACTCACAAATTCAAATGAATTTTAACAGAAATGTTTCAGAAAAATCTGTGTATTACTGGGTTAACTATTAGTCATGGCTACAAACTCGGATGTATGCAGCATGCGGTCAGAAATTCCATTACAGTTATGAGAGATACTTCAGTATTAAAACAACAAATATTCCCCAAAAAAAGATACATTCTTGGGTTTCTGCCCAAAGTGCAAGGACCCTAACTGCAATCCTCAGAACAGTGAGCCGAAGCACAAGTACACCCCTAGGGACAGTGATTAACATGCATTAAATAAAGTATATAGGATATGAGGGAGTTCAGAAAAACCCACATTCAAAAACACTAAACTGAACTTTATTTTCACATTTGTGGGGCTCACAATTACAAGCCTTGTACTTTCGATGTGAACCAACAGAGTTTCTCAACCTGTCAGAAAGGACTCCTTCCACCTTTAATTTTGCCTTTGACCTGCTGTAAATTCTAAACTGTACTATACTATTTAGCAATGGCAGATGCTAACACTGCCTACACTTCAACTGACAGAAAACTCTTATCAAATGTTTTGTCTGTGGCAAGCTAATCAACAATGGTATTTTTTTATATTCAGATTATTTCTAAATCATCATTGCTCTATTAATCTTATCAAACTTTCACCTCCCTTTACTAAAACCACACTGATCCCTATTCACCAGCTTTAGTAATATGTTGCCATGCCCTTAGCTAATACAAACACTTCCTAGTCATGATTTAAAATTGATACTAGTCTATACGACAGAGTATGAAGGGCCCTTGCCCTCCTTTGGTAATACTACCACTACCACTGACTTCTTCGATAATGCAGGTATTTTCCCTCTTTCAGAACATTATTAAACAATGCTTTCCAAATTTTCAACAACTTTTTTATCTTATCTTCCAAGTTCTTACAGAATTTCCATCCGCTTCTAAAGATTTCCCTATTGCTTTGACTATACATCACAGTTCTCTCCTTTATCCATCCTAACTGTTAATTGCTGACCTTCTGCTTCACCAAACTTTTGAATATCTACATTTTCAAAACATGCTTCCAGTTGGGTCTCTCCCCATTTTCCCCACTCCTTTGCTCTATATAAATTCTCATAAAACTTCCAATAAAAATATCTTGGCCAAATGTAGGACAATCAAAGCCACACACACTAAAAGCCCCCTGACCAATCCAAACAGGCAGCAAAGAGAGTTAACTAATACTTCAAATGGTAAATTTGAAGAAAAAAATAGCTTCTCAGGCACAGAACAACCACAAAGCTTTCTACAGCTATTTTAATAACCTCAGGGGAACTACCTAGTGTGCACAACTTCTTATACATGGCATCACCCACACTGAAACTGGAGGCCATTGCCAATCTTTTGACTCTCAGGTTCAGCTGAAATTTCTCCCCCCATTCCCAGTCCCTGACTGTCCAAAGGAAATGCTGCATACCACAATCCTCTCAACCATTACTAGGGAACAGGTCATCAATGCATTTTCCCAAGGCTACAAAAACTACACTGATGAGCCCTAATATAATCCCAGGATGTTTAATAAATAGCATGAAACATGAAGTACAGTTGTGTACACTTACCATAAATGTAGATGTTCGAGTGTACTCACTGTTGCAGTCATTACATTTAGGTTATCTGCTTGCAGGTAGCCCTCAGCTGGCCTGATTATCAAAGGCTTCAGTCCTGTGTCGGTTGCTGTCTCTTCTTCCATGACGTCAGGTAGTCAGGGGTATAAAGCATGCAGCCAATGCCATTACATCAGTTTTTCTTGCCCCAGATGTCAGGTGCCCCCATAATGGGAAGCAATTATATACAAGGTTACACCTCCAATAATAAGCAAATACACCAGAAAGCTTAAGTACAGTAAACAAGAAGAGAGGTATAGCAAATAGAAGTCAGGGGGCTGGTGGGAGGGTAACCAGGACTGTAACAGTGAGTACACTCGAACATCTACATTTATGGTAAGTGTACACAAATGTACTATGTTCTTCGTGTTTCACTATTGCAGTCATTACATTTGGGATTCCCAAAGCTAAGGAAGGGAGGAGGCAATTAGAGAGCATTAGGACCAGCTATTAGGCCCTGCAAGACTGCAGTGGCAAAACCAGCTCTGGATTTATAGAAAATAGGCAAGTGGTAATGCGGTAATGCTTGGTGAAGGTATGAACAGAACTCCAGGTAGCAGCTTCTAGGATGTCCCTGGTAGGAACAGCTCTGAGAAAGGCTGTAGAAGTAGATGCAGCCCTGGTGGAATGTGATCTTATCCCCTGTGGGGTAGGCTTTCCATGGTGCTTATAGCAGAAATGAATGCAATGGCCTATCCATTTAGAAGTGGTTTGCTTTGAAATGGCCTTCCCCTGCGGCAAAGGCAACTAGCAGCTGTTCAGTTTTTCTGAGAGGCTTAGTAATGTCCAAGTAAAATCTAAATTGTCTGTGCACGTCCAAAGAGTGCAGTATTCGTTCTCCTTTATTCTGTGGATTAGAAAAGAAGGTTGGCAAATGAATGGACTGATTAAAAGCCACATTGGATACCACCTTGGGCATAAAGGAAGGATTGGTCCTGAGGGACACCCTGACAGCATGGAAGATGATGAAGGGCTCCACTGCCAAGAGGGCCTGTAATTCAGACACTCTTCTTGTTGAAGTGATGGCTAGAAGGAAGGCTGTTTTCAAGAAATAAATTTCAACTCTGCAGTTGCAGCTGGCTCAAAGGGAGGTAGAGTGAGCTTTTCCAATACAAAGTTAAGGTCTCAGGCTGGAGTAGGGGCTCTCTTGGGTGGTCTTACATTTTTGGCCCCTCTGAGGAATTGCTTCAGCAGTGTGTGTGAGAAGAGGGGTGGCTCCGTATTAAAATGTGCTGAAATGGCAGAGGCATGAATTTTAATAGAAGAGAAGGAAAGCCCTTTGTGAAGCATCTCTGTTAAGTATTGAAGAATATGCAGTAAACTGGGCACTGTTGTGCCCATCCCCTGAGTTTGGCTCCAGGAACAGAATCTTTTCCACTTTTCAGCATAGGATTTTCTAGTACTGGGCCTCCTTGCCTCCAGAATGACATCCAGCACCTGCTTACTGAGGGATGGTAATGGAGAGCTCAGGTAATTAGCCAGGCAGCAAGGTTCAGGGTTTGAAGCTTGGGGTGCAGAATCTGGCCCTCCTGCTTGGATAGCAGGGAAGGGGTCTGAGGCAGGTGCCATGGTTCCAGCAGTGACACACTGCGCAAGATGGGGTACCAGTGTTAGCATGGCCAGTCTGGTGCAATGAGCATTGCCCTTGGTTTCTCTTGTTTGATCTTTAGTAGAACTTCGGAGAGGAGAAGCAGAGGGGGAAAGGCATAAACTGAGAGATTTTCCCAAGTGAAGGACAGGGCATCCACTTTCCAAGCTTGTCTGTGGGGAGGTCTTGTGCATAATTTGTCCAAATGGTAGTTCTGAGGGGAGGCAAACAGGTCTATCTCTGGGCTCCCCCATTTGTTTCTCAACATGTTGAATATACTTGGTTCCAGTTTCCACTCGTGTGGGTCCATGAGATTTCTGCTTAGATCGTCTACCAGTGTGTTTAGCTTGCCTGGCAGGAATTGAACCTGTAGGTGCACTTGGCAGCTCAAGGCTGTGTTCCACAGCGCCATGGCTAGTCTGCAGAGAGGGTAAGAGTTGGTTCCCCCCCCTGCTTGTTTATGTACCACATAACAATGGTGTTGTCTGTTTTTTACCAATAATTGTCCTAGAAGGATGTGGTCCTTGAAGGCTGTCAGAGCATTCTGTACAGCTAACATTTCTTTTTGATTGATATGCAGATGCATTTGACTCTGGTTCCATTTGCCCTGAATGCACTGCCCTGCCAAGAGAGCTGCCCATGCATAGTCTGATATGTCTGTTAGGGTTTGGGCGGCAGGGGGTAGAGTGAATGACAGTCCCTTGTTGAGGTAGCAGGCCTCTGTCCACCAAATGAATTAAGTCTTTATAAAAGGGATGACAGGAATCACTGATTCCAGGTCCTGAGAATGTTGACACCATAGGCTTTTTAGATACCATTGTAGTTTCCTCATATGCAGTCTTGCATATGGAATTAGTAGAATGCAAGAGGCCATGAACCCCAGAGCTTGCAGTATTTTCCTTGCAGTTTAACTGGGTCTTTGTGGCCTGTAATTTGAAGTAGGCTGTCAGATAAACTTGTTTCTCTGGTGTGAGGTAGGCCATCTGGGAAGTTGTGTTCAAGCTTGCTCCCAGGAATACAATTTGTTGGGCAGGGTACTAGGTGAGATTTCTTTTCATTTATGGTGTACCCCAGTGAGGTTTGCAGTTTCTTTACAAATGCCAGATGATTCAAAAGTATGTCCTGGCTTTCTGCCTGAATTAGACAATCGTCCAGGTATGGGTATATTTGAATATTTATTTGCCTGCAAAATGCAATGACTGGAGCTAGGCACTTTGTGAATACTCTGGGTGAGGTAGATGAGCCAAATTTCAGTGCAGAGAACTTAGAGTGCGTGTAGCCTGCTTTGAAGCATAGGTATCTTCTGCAAGATTCCCTGATTGGGATGTGCAGGTATGCTTCTTTTAAATCTAGTGTTGCCAACCAGGCATCTTTCCCTAGCATAGGAAGTAATTGGTGAAGAGTCAGCATCTTGAATTTTGGAATCTCCAAAAAGGTGTTTAGAGTAGACAGGTCCAGGATAGGATGCCACGAATTGTCTTTTCTGGGTACCAGGAAAAGTCTCGATTAGAAACCTTGTCCCTTTTCCTCTTCTGGTAGCAGTTGAATATCCCCCATGCTTAAGAGAGAAAGTACTTGTTTTTGGGCCTCTGCCCACTGATTTGGGGGCAAGTCCAGCCACCCGCTTGGTGTTGGCAATGTGTGAAGTGCAATCTGTATCCCTGGGACACTGTATTTAAAACCCATTTATCCTGGGTAATGAGTTCCCAATTCTTTGCATGAAGAGCAATCTTTCCACCCAAAGGGGCAGTCAGTTGATAAGTGCTTGGAAATTTTAAAAGGATGTCACTACAACTGTTTACCATGGGGGGGGGGGGGGGTCTTATTATTCCCAGATTTGGAAGTGGAGGCCCCCCACTGCTTAGTTCTGCCTGTCCCCCCGGGACTGAAGCCTGGGGGTTTTGCTGTGTCTGGGTTTGGCTTGAGAAGACCTGGAAGGGGCTGGAAAGGACCAATTCTTAGAGGGCCAGTGCCTACTAAATCTAGGAAGCTGAACTTGTAAAAAATCTTTAACAGTTTGCATAGCTTTAGCTTCATCTTCCATCTTTTTAAAACTTCCTCAGCCTTGTTGTCAAACAGGCGGTCCTGATTTAAAGGAGCATCCAACAATTTAGCTTTAACATGATCAAGCAAAGATTGCTCCTTGAGCCAAGCATGCCTTCTGAGCACAGACCCAGTAACAGCAGCCCTGCAAGAGGCCTCTAATGAATCAAAACCACAATGCAAAGTATGTTTTCCAACTTGTTAAGCAGAATGCATTAAATCCTGTAATTCTTTATTTTCCACAGTCAGGAATCAACATCATTTTCTGTTTAAGTAGTCCAATAACATGTTGCTGACACTTTAACATATGAAACTGGCAGTTTAAATCCCTAATAGTCAAGGTTGCAGAAGTGTAAACCTTCTTACCCCATCTATCCAGCGCCCTGGAGTCTCTATCAGAAGGGGTAGGATTTTTAGCAGTAGAAGCCTTAATGCCCTTGGGCCCCTGTGAAATAGTCTCTGGATCTGCAATAGGATTTTTAAAAAGGAACTTGTGGGACTCAGGGACCCTGTAGTATCTGTCAGGTTTTCTGGGAGCAGGATGCAAGGAATCAGGGGCCAAACTAGATTCCAAAAAAGCATCATCAACAATGTCTAGTACAGGTGGAATAGCTAAAGGCCTATGCTGAGGTAGGAGAAGGAAATCCCTAAGCCTCTTTTTTGAATCAGAAAAATCTTGGCTTTCCCAGTGGAAATAGCTACTTAGATTATGTAAGGTTTCCCCAAAAGAAAAATCCTCAGGATGGTAAGCAGAGGGAATGGAGTCCTCTGCATCAGAATCTCCACAAGTAGCTTAGGGCAAATCCAGATCATCAGAAGAATCAGACAAAACAGAATCCTGATCAGAAGATTCATAATCAACTTCAGTCCTAGGCCTCTTAGATGGGGGTGGGGGTGGGGGGTTGGCTACTCCTGATTAGAGTTATTAGATCTTCAGCCATTCTTATTTGTTTTTTTAGGCATAGAGGTCTGAGCATGTGGCCTGGGCGTCGTTTTTTTAGGCATGGTTCGAGATTTAGGCCTAAGTAAAGAAGGAGGCGTCAGTTTAATATGCAAGTCCATAGGCCTGAATATACCCTCAGAAGACGGTGCCTGCACAGTGGCTCTGGACCCATCCAAGGTAGAGACATCTGCGGGTTCCATAGTTGAAGCATCTTGCGGCATACCAGACTCCGAATGAGTCTCAGTAGTGGCCTGCGAATCAGAAGTAGCGGGTATCAGAGGCTGCAAAAGTACCTCACTGAGTACCGGCGAACTGGCAACTGGCTTAGGAGAAGCATCGGCAGTTTTGGACCCCGGCGGCCTGTCTCTGTCTTTATATTTCAAGTATTTTTCGGAATCCCGGTAGTCGGATGGCTAATCGATGACATTTCTGGATAATTAAACCGAGAACCGAAATATTTAGAAGCGAAATATACTGAAGACAGACAGTCCGCTGATTAAATAAAGCACAAAACCGACAGCAAGGTACATTGTGGTCAGGGCCTAGGCAAGGAATACAGTACGAATTAAAATCTTTATGAGGTATTTGCTTTCCACAAGTAATGCAATTATTAACTTTTACTGACATCGGTAAGGGGCAAGAAAAAGTTTCCCCAACGGGGTACTTAGTACTTAGCTTTAGTTGAAGACTTTGGTTCTGAAGCTCGAAAATGAAAATTTCAGGAGTCGGCCGACCGGCACTTGCAAACTGCTTCTGTTTCGGGCACCGCACGGCAAGAAAGACTGATGTAATGGCATCAGCTGCATGTTTTATACCCCTGATGACCTGACGTCATGGAAGAAGGGACAGCAACCGACGCAGGACCCAAGACTTTGTTAAGGCTACCTGCAAGAAGATAACCCAAATGTAATGACTGCAACAGTGAAACACGAAGAACATCTACCTGGGAAAAACTTCTGGACTGCTTTGGTAGAACATAAAAATTTGATATTTACCAACACCCAGTCACATGGGCAGACTATCTACACAGAAAGAAATAAGTGAAGTTAAAAGAGGAACCTTTTTTAGTGTGCTGTTATCAGAACAACCTCGCAAAGAGAAGATTCAAGATAAGAAGTTTTAGTTGGTGAATACTTGGGGATCTGCTGTTACTGTATGCACATGCACCATACACAGGAACATGTTTAAGAATGCTAGATTACTTACTTAATGAGAACAAAGTAACACACTGGAAACCATGACAGACTGTACAGTCCGTAAACAGAGTAAAAATCTAGTATAAAGAAGGAAAACACTGTTAAGATGGTATACTAACATTGCACAAATGTGGTCTGAGAAGATATTTACGCTACCCACAGTAAGATGTCCCTGACATTAGCTTGGACTGTGACAGACGTTAAAACTAATGAAGCAGAAAGTACAGCTTTGTACCTACCATAAATGTAGATGTTCGAGTGTTCACACTGCTGCAGTCATTACACTTGGGTTATCCTGCCGTCAGGCGATCCTGCAGTCGGCCAGAGTTCCAAAGTCTTGGTCCGGCGTCGGTTGCTGTCGCTTCTTCCCTGACGTCAGTGCACCAGGGGTATATAAGATGCAGCCAACGCCATTTTCTTCAGTTTTTCTTGCCCCAGATGTCAGGTGCCCCCAATAGGTAGGCAATACATATTGCTAATGATAAATATACGTATGAAATAAAAGCAATAACTTCAGTTACAAGCAAATACACCACAAAGGTTGTATAGGATAGAAAGGTAGGGATAAGTCCAGCTAGGTCAGAGGGGATGGAGGGAGGGTAACCTGGACTGCAGCAGTGTGAACACTCGAACATCTACATTTATGGTAGGTACAAAACTGTACTATGTTCATCGTGTTACACTGCTGCAGTCATTGCACTTGTGTAGAATCCCAAAGCTAAGGTTGGGTGGCTGGTCTATAAAGAGTTAGGATTGGCTATAAGACCCTGCAGAACTGCAGTGGCAAATCCTGCTCTGGATTTAGAGTAAAGAGGCAGGTGGTAGTGCTTGGTAAAGGTGTGCACTGAACACCAAGTTGCAACCTCCAAAATTTCCTTGGTAGGTACTCCTCTGAGAAAGGCCGTTGAAGTGGCTGTTGCCCTGGTGGAATGTGGCCTAATGGTACTTAGGACAGATTTTCCATGCTGTGTGTAGCAGTAACGTATACAGTGTCCTATCCTTTGGAAATAGTCTGCTTTGATAGCCTTGCCCTGTGATCCTGCAGCATATGCTACAAACAGTTGCTCAGTTTTCCTGAAAGCTTTTGTTTTGTCCAAGTAGAAACGCAGCTGCCTGTGTATGTCCAAAGAATGCAGAAGTTTCTCCCCTTTATTCTGGGGGCTTGGATAAAAAGTTGGAAAATGGATGATTTGGTTTAGAGCCACACTAGATATCACCTTTGGCATAAAGATAGGGTTTGTTCTTAAAGAAACTCTGTCCTGATGAAAAATTATAAAAGGTTCCACTGCCATTAATGCCTGTAGCTCTGAGACTCTTCGTGTTGAAGTTACTGCCAGGAGCAGAGCTGTTTTCCATGATAAAAATTTTAGATTGGCTGTATTGGCTGGCTCAAAAGGTGGTAGGGTCAGTTTTTCCAAAACGAAATTGAGGTCCCAAGTAGCTCTTGGTGCTCTCCGGGGTGGTCTTATGTTTTTAGCCCCTCTGAGGGACTGCTTTAGCAAGGGATGAGAGAATAAAGGAGGATCCATGTTGTAATGTGCTGAAATGGCAGAGGCGTGGATCTTAATTGATGAAAAGGATAGGCCTCTGTCCAGCATCTCAGTTAAGTATTGTAAAATCTACGGAATGTTTGGAACAAGAGGGTCAAGGCTTTGAGCTTGGTTCCAGGCGCAGAATCTCTTCCATTTTTCTGAGTAAGCTTTCCTGGTGCTCGGCCTCCAAAATGACATCCATAACAGCTTTAGCGAGAGGTGTTGCCTGTTTGACTAATGTATCTGACATGCAGCCAGGTTTAGGGTTTTGAGCTGACCGTGCAGGATCTGATTGTTTTGTTGAGTCAGAAGGTGTGGAATTTGAGGCAAAATCCATGGTGGGCCTTGAGCCAAGTTCCTTAAGACAGGGTACCAGTGCTGACGTGGCCAGTCTGGAGCAATCAGGATCATCTGTGGTTTTTCTTGTCTGGCTTTTAGGGGTACCTTTGAAAGGAGAGGCAGTGGCGGGAAGGCATAAACTTTTAGGTTTTTCCAGCTGAACAAAAGGGCATCCACTTTCCATGCTTGTTTGTGATAAGTCCTTGTACAGAATTTTTGTAGTTGGCAATTCAGTGGGGAGGCAAAAAGATCTATGTCTGGGCATCCCCATTTTTGCATTACCATGCTGAAGATTTGTGGATTCAATTTCCATTCGTGAGGGTCCATGATATTTCTGCTTAGATCGTCTGCCAGAGTATTTTTCTTTCCTGGCAGGAATTGTGCTTACAGGTGAACTTGATACATTAGAGCTGTGTTCCACAAGGTCATGGCTTGCCTGCATAGGGGATAAGAATGAGTGTCCCCTTGCTTGTTTATGTACCACATTACTGTGGTGTTGTCTATCTTTAGTAATAATTGTCCTGGATGCAGAAGGTCCTTGAAAGCTGTTAGGGCATTTTGAACAGCCAACATCTCTTTTTGATTGATGTGAAGATGCATCTGGTCTGTGGTCCACTTGCCCTGAATGCATTTTCCTGCCATGTGTGCTCCCCAGGCGTAATCCGAAGCATCTGTTGTTAGAGTTTGCCTGGCTGTGGGTTGGGTAAAAGGCTGACTCTTGTTTAGGTAACATGCCTGTGACCACCATCGAAATTCCTGTTGTAGGCAGGGAATCATTGGTATTACTGCTTCTAAACTTTGAGAGTGTTGAGTCCAAACACTTTTTACGTACCATTGTAATTTCCTCATATGCAGTCTGGCATATGGTAATAGTAGTATGCAGGATGCCATGAATTCCACGGCCTGCAGAATTTTTCTTGCAGGGAGATGGGACTTTTTTGCCAGTATTTGAAAATATTGAGTTAGTTGAACTTGTTTGTCTGGCGTGAGGTAAGCCATCTGGGCCGTTGTATTTAAGCTGGCACCCAGGAATATAATCTGTTGTGAGTGCACTAGTTTTGACTTCTTTTCGTTTACTGTGTACCCTAAAGAAATTAGCAACCTTTTTACAAACGCCAGATGCTGTAGAAGAATGTCCTTTGTATCTGCTTGAATGAGGCAGTCGTCCAGGTATGGATATATTTGAATTCCTTTTTGTCTGCAAAATGCAATTACTGGTGCCAGGCACTTTGTGAAGACCCTGGGCACAGTAAATAAGCCAAAGGGCAGTGCAGAGAATTGGTAGTGCATTGTACCAGCTTTGAATCTGACATATCTTCTGCAATTTTGTCTGATAGGGACATGCAGGTATGCCTCTGAGGTCCAGAATAACAAGCCAAGCCTTCTTTCCCAGCATGGGTAGAAGCTGCTGTAATGTCAACATTTTGAATTTTGGAATATCCAGGTAAGTATTCAGAATTGAAAGGTCTAGTATGGGCCTCCAGGCCTTGTCCTTTCTGGGTACCAGAAAGAGTTTGGAGTAAAATCCTTGTCCTTGTTCCTGTTGTGGTACTTTTTGAATAGCTCTCATATCCATGAGGGTTGTAATTTGTTTTTGTGCCTCTGCCCATTGATTTTGTGGCAGGTCTGGCATTCCTTTTAGCCTTGGTAATGTATGAAAGTGGAACCTGTAACCTTCTGTCACAATATTCAGAACCCATTTGTCTTGGGTGATTGTTTGCCATTTTGAGAAAAACGTGCTAGTTATCCCCCTAAGGGGGCTTTCAAAAGGGACGTGCTTGGCGTACGAAGGGGAAAGTCATTGCGACTGTTTCCTGTAAGGTTGAGACTTGTCCTCACCTCCTTTTGGAGTTGAGGTGCCCCACTGTCGTTGTCTGTTTGAGCCTTGGGGTTGAGATCTGCCTCTTGGGCGTCTGTATCTGCCTCTCTGTGGTCTGTCTCGACACTGGAAAGGAGCAATTCTTTGTTGGCCAATTTCTGCTAAACCGAGGTGGCTGTACCTGTAAGAAATCCTTGACTGTTTGCATAGATTTAGCTTTATCCTCCATTTTCTTTAACACCTCTTCTGCCTTAACACCAAACAAGGTATCACGCTGTAAAGGAGCATCCAATAATTTTGCCTTAACATGATCCAGTAAACTCTGTTCTTTTAACCAAGCATGTATTTGAATCACAGAACCGGTAACTGTGGCTCTACAAGAGGCCTCTAAAGAATCAAAACCACATTGCAGAGTATGTTTTCCCACCTGTTCAACTGCATGCAATAAATCCTGCATTTCTTTACAATCAGGAGCTTCTGAGCTTGCAAGCATTTTCTGTTTTAACTGAGCCATTAAATATTGTTGGTACTTAAGCACGTGAAACTGGCAATTTAAAGCTCTTACTGCTAAAGTTGCAGAAGTGTATACTTTCTTCCCCCATCTATTCCAGAGCTCTGGAATCTCTGTCAGAGGGTACTGGATTTTTTGCAATGGAAGCCTTAACCCCTTTTGGACCCTGGGAAATAGTTTCTGGATAATCAGAAGGGTTTTTGTAAAGAAACTTGTGAGAGTCAGGGACTCTATAATACCTATCTGTTTTGGCTAGAGCAGGGGACAAAGAATCAGGGGATAAGCTAGATTCAGAGAACACATCATCCACAATGTCTAGCACAGGCGGAATAGCCAGCGGCCTGTGCTGAGGCAATAAAAGGAAATCCCTGAGCCTTTTCTTGGATTTTGAGTAATCCTGACTTTCCCAATGGAAATGCTCCCTCATGGTATGCAAAGTTTCCCCAAAAGAGTAATCCTCAGGAGGAGAGGCTGAAGGGATAGATTCTTCAGCATCAGAGTCCTCATAGGGGGTAGAGAGTATCCCTGGTCTGAAGAGGAATCAGAGGAAATGGAAACCTGATCAGAGGATTCATAGTCTGTATCCTGCCTAGGTCTTTTCTCAGGAGGGGGATGGGAACCCCTGATTAGAGTAATGAGGTCTTCGGCCATTTTAAGCATCTGTTTCTTAGGCATGGAGGACTGTCCAGGAGAATGCTGTACTTGTTTCTTTGTCTTTAATGGTACCTTTGTCTTGGCTGTTCTTTTAATGGTAAGTTGTGAAGGTCTGAAAACACCCTCAGAAGCCGATGCCTGCTCAGCGGCTCCGGACCTATCTGAGGGACTAGTTTCCGTAGGCCCAATACCTTGAGTTTCCAGAGGCCTAGTTGTCTTCATGTGGGAGTCGGAAGCGGCCTGTGGCTCTGAGGAAGCGGGTGTCAGGGGCTGTGAAAGCGCCTCACTGAGAACCGGCGAACCGGCAACTGGCCTAGAAGAGGTTTTGTCATCAGTTTTGGACCTCGGATGCCTGTCTTTATCCTTATCTTTGCGTTTTTTCGGTATTGAGGTCGTCGGCTGATAAGACGGCATAGTATAATTGAACTTTCGGCCAAAGTAATGCAAAGCAAAATCAAAATGTCTTTTTATAGTGCGTTTGTTGAATCTAGCACAAAACCAACAACTAGAGATGTCGTGATCAGGGCCTAGGCATGGAATACAGTAAGAGTGGAAGTCCTTATGAGGTATTTGCTTCCCACAAGAAAAACAATTATTAACTTTTTCTGACATCGGTCTGAGGCAAGAAAAAAAGTTTCCCCAACGGGGTACTTAGCTTTAATGAAGACTTCGAATCTGAAATTCAACTTCGAAAATCTCAGGAGTCGGCCGACCAGCACGTGCGAACTGCTTCTGCTTTGGGCACCGCGCGGCAAGAAAGACTGGAGAAAATGGCATCGGCTGCATCTTATATACCCCTGGCGCACTGACGTCAGGGAAGAAGCGACAGCAACCGACGCCAGACCAAGACTTTGGAACTCTGGCCGACTGCGGGATCGCCTGACGGCAGGATAACCCAAGTGTAATGACTGCAGCAGTGTAACACGATGAACATCTGTTTTAGCACAGTCAGACTTGAATTAACAAACCTTGGGATGCTGGTGCACTAAAATCTCTGACAAAGAAAACCAGCATAGTCCAGCTGTAAGTAATATTCCCAGTCACAGAAATACAAAACAAAGTAAAAGTTTAGAGGCAACCAAGATATGTTTTTGTGCTGATAAACTGCAAAAGTTGCTGGATAGCCGAGACAATATAAAGAACAAAAATTTCAAACACTTTAGAGGCTGTAATCAGTTATGGAACATGGGTGTTGTACTCATCTCCAAGGAGGGATGAGGACAACTAAGTTGCAAGGGTGTGGGATATGCAGTCTCTCCTGTGTTGGAAGAGGGGAGCTTGTCTCTTGCAAACTATTTTTAACTCATTGCAATACTGCTACTATTTTCAGCTTTTACACTTAGTAATTCCATTTCCTGAGTATTTAGTCAACTTGTTTCCAATAAGATTTTCCTATATGCTTTTCCCTTCTAATCTTGCAAAGGAAACATCTGAGATTCTTGCTAGTTTCAAAAATGTCGAACACATCTTGGCGTCTAGGGAATGATGTATGAAAATTAAAAGACAGGTCAGTGTTTGGCAAGAATACACACTTCACAATGATGAGCACGAACGGAACAGTCTGAAGCACATTGATCTCATGCCGCATGAGACCATCTCAGCTGCTTGCCACAATGCGTCAGCTGTTGGCACAGAAAAACTCCTCTGCCCTTGTGATTAACTGTAGGAAGGTGGCTACTACCAACATACACTTTGTGGACCCTCTAAGAGCAGAAAAAAGGCTACATGGCTGTGTGCCAAACGGAAAATGACTGGGAATTTTTAAACGCTTCCTGATCTGCATGTGCAAGTAAAAGATTTAGAACTCTACAACAGCACATTATCTCCTTCTCCTCACAGGAGGAGAAAAACTGAGGGTGACTTTGTAAATGACTCCAATGTGGGGAGGGGAGGTCCATCTGAGCATGCAAATTCAATACTGATCTTAGCTCCATTTTTTCTGATAGTAAAAACAATCACAAATATCCCAATCCCTGACAGTCTTGTAGGACTTCCTGAGTAGCTTCTTCTTTCAAGCATATGCACCTCTTTTGTTGCTGCAAAGTTTTGTGAAGGGGAGCATCTAGCAAAGGTATACATTTTTACAGATTACCTTTGGCTGTAACTCCCCTTACCCAAGCATCAGTCATACCCTCAAACCACATCTATACTTTGAGGAAACTTCTACTTCTACTACTACAGACAGGATGGAAATCAGGATTGGTGCGGACTGCCATGACATTATGCATGGCATCCATGGAAACAAAAAGGACCTTGGTCTCTCGACTAGCATTCATTGTTAGTAAGGACTCAAGGGACTCTGCTGACTACCTTAAAATTTCTGCTGTTGAGGCTAGAAGCTTCACCAAAACTAAGCGCCTGCCATCACCTCTGCAACAACCGGGGAAGCACCAGGATGTCAAATTTCATAAAAAAAGTCTGCCTTTTTTCCAGTCACAGATTTCAGTAAATTATCTATTTCTGGGCCAAACAGCAAATGGCTCCTAAAAGGTGAATCGATAAAAGATGCTAGGACATCCCGCAAAAAGGAGCCAGGAACAGTATCTTACAGATAAACTGGATTCTGCTGTTTGGATGATCCATCTGCCCCCCCCCCCCCCCAAAAAAAAAAAAATCATTATCAGGCATTTCCTCAAAATACTGTTCTACTTCACACAGAAAATCTTAATGTAAACACAGCGTGAGTCAGGTAGCTTAACAAATTAATAGATAAGATGCAGGATGCAAACACTTGTTTAGACCCTGTAATTCTTGGACTATTGTATGGACAAGCTGGAGACTAAAGTGTAAGGTTCCTCTCTTCAGGCTACTTCTAAGATGTTAAGGTGTGGCTTACGAGTCTTTGTCCAAAATGAACAATCCTTGAAGGTATGGAGTATCTAGTTTATCTACTTGGCTAATGCAGACACAGTAATGAGGTGTTTCCAAGTATAATACATAATGTCATGAACAATATTAACCATTGATAGAACCACCCAAGAGAACTATTGTGGATATCACAAGCCTTTTCCAAACTTTTGGTGGAGATGAAAGAATATCCGTGGGTTAAGTTCTCCTCTTTTGCATTAACTTTTACATTTTGTAAAATACATAATCTTTTCCCCCTTTTTTAATTTCCTCACACCTTTGGGTTTCTAACACCATAATGGCAATTGACACCATTCCTAAGTCAGGGTACGATCAGAGTTCAAGAAATTATTCTTGTTTCAGTCTTTGATATTAACCAAGAGTGCTCTTCTCGACACCTGCAATCTGCCCCGAATTGCCTCTTCCTGCAATTTATATGGGGGTATGTGCATTGGTAGCATGTCAAAGTACAACTGTAAAATCTTTTATCAGACCCACTGCTCCAATTTATATGGGGGTATGTGCATTGGTAGCATGTCAAAGTACAACTGTAAAATCTTTTATCAGACCCACTGCTCCTATCACTGTTGGAACTGTCTGGGTATTTTTCTTCCATGTGGATCTTATTTCTGCCAACAAATCCTTAACATTATGACTGTCTCTCTGAATGTAAAACACTAATAACTGGGTGCAGCAATTTTAATGATCAATGCTACTTTTGTCTTTTTCATGGACTACTATACCTGGTTTTCCCACATCCATTTTTTGAAATGCTGGTAAATGGTGATCCCATGTAATATACACTATCATTCTCTGCAATGCTTTGTGGTTTATATTTCCAATACTTCTTAGCTACATCCATGTTGTAGTGTCTGCACAAACTCAACTGTCTTGATACATTACTGTGCCTGTCAGCATACAGGCTCCCTGCCATGAGTGCATCACACTGAGCAACAAAATGTGCGACTGTTTCCAGGTGTTATTTATTTTTTTTAACAGAACCTGCATTTCTCCCACCGTTTTAACTGATTTTGTAAACCAAGGTGTATGCAAGTCCACTATCCTGGGCTGCCATTATTAACCTTTCATCTTGTGTTTTCTATTTACCTCTCCTTAACCATTCCTGTGTCAAATTTTGGTCAACATGTGGTTCATAGGTAGGTAACTAGGCTATCGGGCCCTGGGGCCTTTATAAGCCTAGCCAAAAATGATCCCTGGCTTTCGCCACCCAAAAAAGTTATTTTCCTGCACCCCTGTCTAGCACAGCCACAGAAGTGATTCCCAGGGTTAATTTCTTATTTCCCTAATGAGGAGCTTTGCTTGACATGAATGGGTAGTCTGTTCCAGAGCATGGAAGTATCTGGAACAGGAATCTATCCCTCCAGCATGTTCTGTTTATTGTGGTGGCAAGGTTTAAGTCCCTGGAGTGTGTGGCTTAGAGGGATTGGGGTTTCTTTAAGTGTAGCACATCCAAAAGATCTGGGTTTGACATGGCTTTGTATGTTAGGCAGAGGTCGCCTCTGAGTAGGCAATAAGCAATGGAGTAGAGCTGGAGTTTTTTGAGACTGTCTGTGTATGGCATCTGTTTGAGGTCAGTAATCCTCTTGGTGAGGTATTTTTGTGGCCTTTCTAGTTGTTGTAGATGTCTTGCGAGGTACATGCCAAACGGGGAGTTGTACTCTATAATGGGTCTGACGAGGAATGAGTAGAGATGAACAATGACCTCTTTTTTTCTGGAGGTGAACCCCTTTGTGATGAGGTGTGCCATGTAGAAGGATTTCCAAACTACTGTGGCAATGTGATTATCAAAGGAGAGACTACGGTCCACCTGTGTCCCAAGGTCTCATCACACTTTTGCTGTTTAGTAGGCTACCGCCTATGTGGTAGTTAATGGGTACAGTGTTTTTCCCCAAAGGGGATGACAGTGCACTTCTTGGCATTGAGCTTGAGGCCATGACTTTTACACCAAGTATTAGTCTCAGTGAGGCCCCTTTGTAGAATGTCCACATCATTAGGAGATTCTATTACGGCACCTAGTTAGCAGTTGTCTGCGAACTTCATTAGCCAAAGATCTGCCGTATTAGCCTGGACTTCTGAGAAGTAGATGCCAAACATGAGAGGATGATGATGTAGAAAGCAAGGTGAAGCCAGTGCCAATAAGGAGATGAAGCAGACTCAATATCCAATTTTGTATAGTACTAACCAACTCGAAAAAGCACAATACAAACTCCAATGCGAACACTGCTTTATTGACCCAGGTTTCGTCCTTCCGAACTTCTTCAGAATACAAACATGAGAGGAGCCAGGACTGAGCCCTGTGGTACTCCACTTGTCACTGGTCTGAAGTTGGACTTGGAGTCGGCTACTTTCACTGTGTGGGTTCGGTCAGTGAGCCAGTTGGCCACCCATCTTGTGACATAGGAATTTATGCCCAGTTTATTGAGTTTATCTATAATTCCGGAGTGGGGGATGGTGTTGAAAGCCTTGGTGAGGTCAAGATAGGCTGTGTGCACCATCTAACCCTCGTCCTTGGCTCTGGTGACTGCTTCAAAGAGTCAATCAGGTTTAGGAGACATGACCTACCTTTTACAAACCCAAACTGAGTGGGGTCCAGAGTTTGGAGGTTACCCATGCCCTTGTTTATAAGCTCCAAGATGATACATTCCATGGCCTTGCAGACCAGGCCCATCAGCCTAATGGGGCGGTAGTTCTAGGGGTCTGTTGTGGCACCCCCTTTGTGGAGTGGGATAACCATCGCTGTGCGCCATTCAGTAGGCACAAACCCTGAAGTGAGGCTATGACTGAACATAGTACTTAGGTGGAGTGCCAGTTCATTCTGTAGTTCGTGCAGAACGCAACCTGGGATGTTGTCAGGTTCCATGGATGCTGTGTTCTTGGCTTTGGAGAATGCAGTCTTTACTTGTGCAGCTGTGATTACAGGGGCTTTGCATTCTTACGGTTTAGTGATGGGCCCTTTGGGGGTGGGGGTGGGGGGGAGTTTGCACTTAACCTATCTGCCAGGATGCTGGCAATATCCGTTCGTTCTGTATATCTAGTGCCATTGTGCTGTAGCTCAGAGCAGATCTAAGTATTGCCACTGAGATGCTTGACATAGCTGTAGAATGCTTTGCGGTTGTCTTTAAAATCAGTGACGATTTTATTTTCATAACTAGCTTCGGAGGATTTTATGAGGGATCTCAGCTTCTTACTAATGCTGACCAGGGAGTTCCTACAATCAGGGGATTTTACACTTTTTTGCAACTGCTTCTTCCTTCTGTTGTAGAGTTTGTTTATGGCAGGAGACCACCAGATTGGCCTCCTTTTTTTGGAGGATTGCGTCTTGGTTCTGTTGGTTGTTCCAAATCTCTGTACTTGCCATTATATTTAGGGATTCTTTACATTTGTTTCCTTCTCATCTGGTCCTCCTCATTTTTTTACTTTTTTTCTAGCACATATTGGTGTCTGATTTTTGTCTTCTTCTGGTTTGGTTTCCGTTTCCACTGAAATTCTTCTGCTAAGCTAAGCAAAGACATCATCTTAGACTTCTCATGTTTTAAAAAGTACAGTTGTGTACACTTACCATAAATGTAGATGCTCGAGTGTATTCACTGTTGCAGTCATTACATTTGGGTAATCTGCTGGCAGGTTGCCCTCAGTCGGCCTGAATTCCAAAGTCTTGGGTCCTGTGTCGGTTGCCGTCTCCTCTTCCATAATGTCAGGTCGTCAGGGGTATAAGACATGCAGCCGATGCCATTTTCTTTAGGTTTTCTTGCCCCAGATGTCAGGTGCCCCCCAAAAGGTAGCAAACTTATGTATATATAAATACATGCATTAATATAAACTTTACCTTCATCTACAAGCAAATACACCACATAGGTTGTAGAAGATAGAGAAAGAAAGATAAACTCCAGAATGAAAGGGGGATGGCGGGTGGGTAAACTTGGACTTCAACAGTGAATACACTCGAACATCTACATTTATGGTAAGTGTACACAACTGTAGTATGTTCTTCGTGTTTCACTGTTGCAGTCATTACATTTGGGTAGAATCACAAAGCTATGGTTGGGTGGCTGGAGCTAAACAGCATTAGGTGTGGCTACAAGGCCCTGCAGAACTGCAGTGGCAAAGCCTGCCCTGGACCTAGAGTAGAGAGGAAAATGATAATGCTTTGTAAAGGTGTGAACTGAACTCCAAGTAGCATCCTCTAGAATGTCTTTGGTTGGTACTCCTCTGAGAAAGGCTGCAGTTCTAGTGGAATGAGACCTAATGCCCTTTTGCACAGGTTTACCATAGTGTAAGTAGCAGAAACGTATGCAATGGCTTATCCACTTCGATATGGTCTGCTTTGAAATAGCCTTTCCTTCTGATCCTGCAGCATATGCCAGTAGTAATTGCTCAGTTTTTCTTTGAGCTTTAGTCCTGCTCAAGTAAAATCTCAGCTGAATGTGCACATCCAAGAAATGCAGAATTCTTTCCCCTTTGTTCTGCGGATTTGGATAAAAGGTTGGCAGATGAATAGTCTGGTTAAGAGCCACACTGGAAACCACCTTAGGCATAAATGTAGAATTTGTCCTTACACCCTGTCTGGGAAAAATATGATAAAAGGCTCTACAACCATGAGGGCCCTGTAGCTCTGAAACTCTTCTTGCCGAAGTAATTGCTAGTAGCAGAGCTGTTTTCCATGATAAGAACTTTATATCAGCGGTAGCAGCTTGTTCAAATGGAGGCAGGGTGAGCTTTTCCAACACATAATTGAGGTCCCATGCAGGTATTGGTGATCTTCTTGGAGGCCTTAAAGTTTCCCCAACGGGGTACTTAGCTTTAGTGAAGACTTCGGTTCTGAAACTCAAACTTGAATATTTCAGTAGTTGGCCGACCGGCACTTGCAAAATGCTTCTGCTTCGGGCACCGCGCAACAAGAAAGACTAAAGAAAATGGTATCAGCTGCATGTCTTATACACCTGACGTCATGGAAGAGGAGACAGCAACCGACGCAGGACCCAAGACTTTGGAATTCAGGCCGACTGAGGGCAACCTGCCAGCAGATTACCCAAATGTAATGACTGCAACAGTGAAACACGAAGAGCATCTTTCACTGCGTTTGGATCTGATGAGTTTATCAGATATGCAGATATGTATATAGTCCTATGATTGTAGATCTACACATGTAATCAATTTCAGGGAGGCTCATCTTATTCAGAGCGAGGAATATATAATCCTGGTTTACAAGGATTTTTATACATAATTTGATAAGCATGAAACATTTTTGTTTTATGTACAACTGATCCAATAATTTTAGGGCCAGCTGATCACCCCAAAACGAAGTTAGAACAGGAAGTGCAAATTGATTAATAGCTTAGACTACAAATCAATTTGCTATCATGAACAAGCAGTTTTCCATCATCTATCTGGGCAACATCCTGAAGCAATGCAGCAATCATCTCATGTATACTGAAAACCACTTCCTCCTGAAACTAGCAAATACTTTATCTGAGAGATGTAGTTACATTATGAAACTGGAGGCAAAACTCTCACATAACAAAATGAATGCTCAACAAGTTGTCAGCACACACACACACTTTCCCCACTAAATAAGGACATAAGAGATAAACCCACATATATGGAGGTACTCACTAGTAACTTATCAAAAGATCAGACGCCTTCCAAACAGAAACAACTTACACACACAACAATGCAAAAACCACAACACATAACATACACACCACTCTCTCAACAAATAAGCCCTTAAGTCATAACACCACAAAACCTAATGTACCGGTCATACTTCATTGAGACACACACACAGATGATCCCCTCACTAGGCTGGATAAGGAGAGGGTTATGGTTAGCTGCCTGTCAGGTGCCAGGATCCGTCAAGTCACTCATGTACTCAAGTCACTCAACTTACTGTACCGGTAAGACTCTGTCATAGTCCATGTGAGGGTGAGTGATTTGAGACATACCTCACTAAACTATATGAAGAGAGACTTGACTGAGCTCTCAGATTGTGTGCCATAGGCTGGTATAAGCCTAGCCTTAAACTGCATTCTCTCACCTCCAAAGATGATGCCACAACACAAACAAAAAATGACTGATTTTAACAATTGGCTTAGTTTCTGGTGTCAGTCCAAGGAGATCCAATATCTGTCAGCCTGGGAAGACATGGCTGACAGGCCATAATGCTTTGCCAGAGATGGTCTGTACCTGCCTCCTCTAGGCTTTCAGATACTAGTAAAGGCATTAGCCACCCCTAGTGTGCCTTTTTTAGGCAGTGTCAAAATAACCAACCTCCAACATAACAAAATCTAGATAAACTCAAGGTACTGCTGCTTAGTGCTAGGAGTCTAAACAAGAAATTGCACTCCCTGGAAGCACTCCTCACTTTGGAAGACATCAGTGCAGTCACCGAGACATGGTTCAAAAGGTGTGGAAAGCACCCCAGCTGTGCAGGGTTACAATGCCTTTCATACATTCAGATCACAAACTGAGTGTGAAAGAACCACTGAAGAAGGTGTAGCCATCTTCATTAAGTATAAGTACACCTCAAGACAGATCACAGTGCGACTCTCTTGAGCTACTCCATGTCCAATTAACTACAGGCAAAGTCCTCTGATACATCATATAGGTCCCCCCACAATGAAACAGGAAAGCATACCGTAACACCTGGACTTACTGATGTCACTTGCCATGCAACCCGGCACCATACTCATGGGTGAATTTAATTTTCCTACCACTGACTGGAAAAGCCATACATGACCACAAATATGCAGGCTCACAGCTTCTTGGACTTTGTCAATGCAAATCCATTGGAACAGATAGTCACAGCACACCCACAAGAAGCTCAAATGTCCTGGAGAAAGTACTCACCAATGGGAGAGTAGTGCACCCCTCAGTGTGATGTCCACCCTGGTAAGATAGGATCATACATCAGTCTCATTCAATTTAATTATAAGACTAGCTACCCCATCAACCTCAAAAATGCTTAAGAATTTTTCTAAGACAAATTACATCCTACTAAATGAGAGTATAAGAAGTTTCAAAGCCCCCTCAAATGCAGTTAACATGGACTCCTATGCAGAGGTGTTCACCAATGCCCTGTAAAACAATTTAAGCAGTTGTATAGAATCACCTGTACCTGACCAGACTAAAACCAGGTCTTGTCAAAAAAAGAAAAAAAACCTGATGGACCCCTAATATAAACGTGCTATACAACAGGAGAAAGAAACTAATGTCCAAGAACAAGAGGGAACTGGCTCACAAGAGAAAAAATCCTTCTCTAACTTAAAGAGATCTTGTCAAGTCCTCCAAAGCTAATTATGAAGCAAAAATAACCACTCTAGCTAAGGATAATCACAAGGCATTCTTTAACTACTTCCAAAATCTAAAAGGGAAAAACCAGCTAAACTGGTTGTGGATGACATCACTCACATTCAACTGAAGTAACAGCCAATCTACCAGCTGACAGATTTGGAGAAAATTTCACCCCCTTCCCCTCCAGTCATCCCCAAAGTACATCTGTCACCATTCCTCAGTCTATTATGTCAAGAGAGCAGGTCATCTTGGCTCTCTCCAAGGTCAAAAACACAGAATCAATGGGACCACACAACATCCCAGGTTGTCTTTTAAAACGACTTAAAACATGACCAAGTAGACCCACTTGGATCTCTGTTTAACCACAACCTGAGAACTAGCTATGTTCTGGGAGAATGGAGAACAGCAACAGTAATTCCTCTCCACAAAGGGGTTCCCATCAACCGATCTTGGGAATTATAAGCCCATAAGCTTGTCTAGCCCTCATCGGCAAAGCCATGGAAAGAATCATTATGGACCTTATTAACAAGGACATAGGTAATATCCAAATTCTGGACCCAACACAGTTTGGGTTTGTTAAAGGTAGATCATGGCTGATTCTTTGAGAATGTCACTAAGGTCCTGAACAAGGGAAAGACAGTGTATACTGCCCATTTTGACCTGGCCAAGGCATCTGACAATTCCCAAATCAGGTAATACAGAAACCCTTCCAAATGGGAATTAACCCCTACATTACCAGATGGGTAGCAAACTGCCTCACTGACAGGACACATATTGTCAAAGTGGGTGACTTCACCTCTAACAAAAAACAGTCATCAGTGGCGTACCACAGTGTTCTGTGCTGGGCCCCTTACTATTCAGAATTTATTTCTCAGAAGTCCAGGCAATCCTGGACGGCCTGTGGCTGACCAAGTTCACTGATGACTGCAAATTGGGAGCAATCACTGAGTCCCCCAATGATGTTAATATACTGCAGACAGGGTTAATGTAGACAAATGATTGGTGCCAAAGCCATGGATTAAAGCTAAATGCAAAAAATGCATTATTATTCCCTTTGGAGAAAAAAGCTGATATCCCTGCTAATTACATTACAGACAACACCCGCCTATGTGTAGACCCAGTGGTACGTGATCTATGGGGTCTATATTAACAAAGCGAAAAACCCTATGTGTGAATACCAAAACATCGACCCCTATACTGCAAACCATGAAAAATCTCGAACGCACTAAACCTGTTTTTGGGAAAAAAGCTGATATCCCTGCTAATTACATTACAGACAACACCCGCCTATGTGTAGACCCAGTGGTACGTGATCTATGGGGTCTATATTACCAAAGCGAAAAACCCTATGTGCGAATACCAAAACATCGACCCCTATACCGCAAACCACGAAAAATCTCAAACGCACTAAACCACGAAAAAAAGTATATATCGTACTGTCATAGTTGGCCAACCCCACCACCCGTTACATACTACCTACCCAAACAAAATAAATAAACCACATACATACACTAACCAAACACTACTTCTAACCTAAACTAAAACACCAAAACCCTACCTCCAACACTACACTAAACCCCACAAACACAACTATCTATGCACTCTCCTTAACCTCTCCCTAACCCTAAGGTCCGTAACTACCGCACACTTCCCCTACACACATACAACCAAACAAAATAAATAAAACACATACATGCATTTAAAAAAAATGCAACCTCCAACACTATACTAAACCTCACATACACAACTAACTATGCACTATCCTTAACCCCTCCCTAACCCTAAGGTCCGTAACTAACACACACATCCCCTACACACATAAAACCAAACAAAATAAATAAAACACATACATACATTTAAAAAACACCTACTTCTAACTCTTACATACATTACCTATCTATGTACTTACCTTAACCCAAATTCTAACACTAAATTCCTATCTACCGTACACTTACCTTACAGAGCTATACCACAGATGGGCCAACAAAAACAAATCAACATTTCGAACTTCACGGTTTTGAACTTACGTACTTCGCGCAATATGGGTCGATGTCTTCGTATTCGCCTAAAGGAATCTTCGCTCTCGTAATAGGAACCTGATCTATGTACTCAGGTTGATGGCAATCTGAACTTTGACCACCATGTATTCACAGTAATAAGGAAATCCTTCTATGTGGTACATCTTATAAGTAAAGGCATCGCATCTAGTTCTAATGATAATTCCATTATACTCGGCCCTCATCAGACCAGTAATGGAGTACAGTGCTAACTTTTGCATGTACTTCACCAGACACTTGCAACGACTGGATAGACCACAGTGGTGACCTGTACCTGACTTACAGGGCAGTCTCTGACCCAGCCCTGATGGATATGCTACACATTTGTAAATCAAACTGCAGGAGGGTCACTCACTCCAGGGATCATAACCTAGACTCTAACGAAAACAAGTCATGGTGGAGAGACAGATGCATTTCCCAGAGACTGCCACTCCTCTGGAACAAGCTTCCAATCCATGTGAGACAGAGCCCCTTCCTAACCATCTTCAAACGCAACCCAGATCAATGGGTGACTGCAAATCAGTTCCTGGGGTGGTGCTCATATCCTTCCTGGACAGAGGAAGTTGGTATTAACTACCATAGACTATTTACCACTGCAAACTTCACTAACCTGACCACCGAAAATTGGGGCAACTCAGGATAAATATAGCTAGGCTTGTAAGGGCTCTAGGGCTGTAAGCCTAGTAACCTCCTATGAACTGGATGTCAGGGCAGTTTTCAATATCAGTTTTAGTCTTCTGAATTAAGTCCTTATTGGGTTTTATTTGCATTTGTTCATTTTTTATTGCTGATCCTTCATCTATTCACAAATATTTGTATACTCCCTCCTGTCCTGCTCAAGTTCCTTTATATCACATTCATGTTCCAGGTTGATAAGATTCTTGGTGCTGCAGCTTTCCTGTTTTAAATGTTGCTTTTGCACACTTATCAAGGCCAAATGTCATTCTTAGATCTGAAAAAAATGTTACCATTTGTAGCTGTGCTTTCAACCTGTGTGATGAACTATACAGTTTTAAGTCATTTACAAAAATTAGATGAGAAATCCTTAAACAAGGATGTTTTCTGGAAGCCATATTGTAGCCATAGCTAATCTGTTAAGTAAACAACTTAATGGGTTAAAGGCAAGACAAAACAGCAGTAGTTGCAAACACATACCCTGGAATATTTTCCTTCTTTGAATTTTTATCTCTGGGATATTAATTTGCCCTTAGTTATGGATCAAATACAAAGTGGTATGAGACTTTCATAGTCACTCCAATGTAACTGATCAATGGACGGTACCATCTTACACATTTGTAAGCAATCCTTTATCCACAAATGTGGGATGCTACCAAATGCATTTTTGTAGTCTATCCATCCCACATTTCTATTCTTCCCCTTTTTACAATTCTCTTTTATGGCTTTATTTAGGCAAAATCATCCTTGCTCCACATGACTCGTTACTCTTTTGTTCTATTGACAAAATTGTTTTTCTTCTCTAAATGTCTAAATTCTGTCTGCATCATTTCCAGTATATAGTCAGTATACTGTTGGAAGGCAAGCTATTATTCCATAGTTCTTAGGACGGTTTGCAAAATTTTTCTTAATTTTGTCTGTTTCTCTGGCCATTACTTCATCCAATTTTATATCCTCTAAATTGGAGCTCCTTACTCTTTCTTTCTGTCTTCATAAATACTTCAAAATGCGCCCATTTCTGCTTTTGGTGGTGTTTCTATTCCATTTGCTTTGTTTCCCATTTTATAAAAATCTGTTTTGTCATCAATAGATTCCTTATTTTGTACTTTTACTTTACATCTATCTGTACTGATCAGATCCTGAAGAAGGCTGACCAAACAGCATCTCAAAAATGGGCATTCAGGACTTTGCTTCTAGACACCACCTTCAAGGAGGATAGCTTCAGCCAAACTACCCTGTGCAGACACATATCCAAGTCTGTCATTCAAGCCAAAGAATCACCACAATCAAAATTACATTGGTAAACAGTGTTCCAGCCAGAGGCAGCATCTCTCAAAGACCATCCCTGTCAGCTCAGGCTCTGGGAGGTCATCTAGCACATCCAACCTCTTCCTGACCAGGTGCACACATAATTAGGACAGGAAAGATGTAAAGTTCAAAACCGCAGTGCTGAACAAGAATAGACTCTAGTTACACCTGCTCTTAGATTTGGTTTCAATGCCTGACAACAAGGAAGCAAAATGTTGTACAGTCAGGGACTTTGACTGGACGGTGAAGTTCACGAGGCAGTGAATACTGGGAATCTTTAGTGAAATCTGCCTGAGGAACATTTCATAGAAGTCTGCTTGGGATATAAAAATACCTATGAAAAGATTCCCAAACAATAATCCTAAGCTTTCTAGACTCTGTTGTATTACTTGGGAGCCATACACATGTCCTCCCATTGTTACCTTCTAAACTGCTTTTCCAGTTGCTCCCTAATCTTTTCTAACCTCCTCCAAATGACTTATAATGTTATCATGCACTATTTCACATCCCCTACTAATTATCACTTTGTTTTAGCAGAAGCTTACGTTCTAGATTCAACTAAAAACTCTTCAAACTGTTTGATATTAGCCACGCGTATGAACAAATATTCTGACTTGGTTAAATAATTACCTTACTGATGGAACTTAAAAGTAATGTGAGGTAAAGATATTGTTAGAAGGGCTCCACAAGGTTCTATCCTTGACCCGTATGTATTTTCTATTTATATTACTCAGCTTTCCTAATATATCTGTCTACATACATATGCATATATATATATATATATATATATATATATATATATTATATATACATACAATATATAAAAAAATATATATAATATATATATATATAAATATATATATATATATATACAAAAAAATATATATATATGTGTCTATTTGTACGTATTTTTATATATATATATATATATATATATATATATATATATGTATTTATTTATATATATATATATATATATATATATATATATTTGCCTGTCTCTGATCTAATCAGGCTTTTTTTCTTCTACTGATCTCATCTGCATAATTTATTGTAACTTCTTTTACTACTTGTAAGTTTCCAAGGTCATATGTATACAACTTGCACTGCGTCTACTGGAGCTCTTCTCCCCGGGCCTCCACTGAAATTGAGATTTATGCCCATTGGACTTTCATGGTAAATGTCCACTAACTAAAAAATAAACATCCCAAAGAAACTCCTCTTTCAGTGACCAGACTGAAGTTGCTGCAACAAAGAACTGGACAAATGGGAGAACAGGATGATGTAAGCTACTGGCGGGAATCAACGACCTGAGGACTTCCAGGTGTTGATCCGGCCTAATGCCTACCGCATACAGTCGCACTAGTTACCAAAGATGAACCAATTTCTTCTCAGATCACTGCTTCTCATAGTCCAGAGTCCTAGATTCTCAAACCACAAGAGGGACTGCTATCAAAAATATAATTGGATATTTTGTTTGGTTTAGAAGATGCTGTCTGATCCAGCAATGAATTACAGCTAATATTGCAAATTTTCTGGAAATGTGGACATCCATATCAGCCTTTCCATTACAGACTGCAAAAGTACTGGGGTGTAAACATTTTGCTTTAATCTAACAATGATAGCATCAGTTCAGGTTTCTGGATGCAGGGCCTAACAATCTTTAGTCAATGATGGAATGATGCTTGTTCCTTGGATCATTATTCCTGTTCTTGCACGGCCAACAGGACATCTCCATAAAGCAGAGATTCTTCATAAGTAAAAGCTGCTCCTATATACCACCTTTTTCAACTAATATATTCAGCTTCTTATAGGTTACTTGCAGACAATCTTTGCTTAATCTTAAAGGCAATATCTGACTTTATTCTGTTTTTGCCTGGAGTCTACCACTATGGAAGATGACTCCAGATTAAGTAATCATACTAAACATAAAAATACATATAATCAAAAAATGTGTCGGAAGCATTATGCAATACCTTTGAATATGGTTCCTGGTATAATTAAGTCACTAAACTTTCTTTAAAACTTATCTTAATACACTAACAGGAAGTAGAAAATGTCAGCATTACATTACAGCAATCAAGTTCCTCGAAAGCCAATATGTCAGAAGCTTGACAAATCCATTATGACATAAGCTTATTTTAACCTATAAACATACATCATCTTCATCATGTGCTTCCATTGACACAGACATGAACTGAAGTTGTAGCCTTTTTTGGGGGATATGTGGAAAAGGTGAAGAGAAATTAGATGACTGTGATAAAGATCTCCTAAGTAGGCACTTTTGGGTCTTAGCTGTGGACTACTATTTACAGATGAACCTCCTTACCAACTCTTAAAGCTCAGGTGCCCTCAGGGAATAGACACAGGTGATTAACTGACCTTAATGCTCCAAAGGTAAATGAGAAGAGGCCCTTTTATACTTCCTTCCCTTTCCTGGTGCCTCAAAGTTACAGTCAAAGATGTCTGCTCCAGTAGAATACAGGGATAAAGCCCTGACTATGACCAAGGCATCCCACACTGAATTAGCTGCTCAGACACAAGATGAAACTGGCATGGAAAGACGAGTGTGACCAGCTGCTGCTGCTGGCTTGCCTATTCCAGGGGGGCTACCTGCAGCTCACCACTTGGGCAACACCTATCAGGAGAACTAGGTGTTGCACCCATGGCGCTCCAGCCTATGAGAATAACCTCCCAACATGCATTAGAATGCAGCCAGCACTGTATGTGGAGGCAAGTTCTCTGAAGTAAGCAGCCTTAGTGACCTCAGGAAGTTACTTTAAGGCAGGGAGTGTTAAACTGGGGAAAGAAAGGCTGTCCCAATGGATATGGAACTAGCCTGCTGTCTACAAAATGACCCTCGCCCACAAGGAGAAAGAATGGGCTGATGAACCACATTAGGCACCCTGGGCAAAAAATTTAGAAATAAAATACTGGTAAAAATCTGCCAATCCTGAGTATTAGCTATGCATTTATCTATTTATCTATCTACTTTTGTTATCCAGGAAGGCCATTTTCAATCACAAATTGTATCAAAAGTTATAGACAATGTATACAGCAGTAACAGAAGGACTGCTACAAAATATAGAAAATATGCTGTGGAAGAATTATAACAATGGCTAAAAAACATTTTATGAGAGAAAGCCGACAATGAACAAATACACACAGCAGGACAACAATAGAAAGAAATATAATAGAAGCAATGGCATACTCAAGTAGGGTCTTGTATAATATTTTAGACTGGTGAAATGACCAACACAGATCTTTGTTGGGGCTCAACTGATTCTGCAGTCACACTACATAGCTCTTCAACCTAAAGTGTACAATCAAAAGAAGTCATCAAGAGTGTAGTAGTGCTAGCACAAATGGCAGAGACTTCTAGCTCTGCTTTTGAAGGCTCACAGGTTTATACTAAACTCAGGACTGAACAGCCATTAAAAAGTTTAATCACATCAACCTTGTAATAAGGACAGTTTTAGTTCTCCCTGAATATAAGATCATTAGTATAAATGCAAGGCATGAATTTACAGTTATGAATCTAGTTGCGGAGATTTGCTGTAAAGGTTTTTCAATCTTATTCCAAAGGTGGGGACAACAAACTTATGCCACTTATTAAACTTATGGTACCTGCTGATCTTACAATGGAGTTTTATGACCTTGGAGAGGATATTAGTTGAGTTATTTTTATCTATTAAGGTGAAGCAGATTAAAAAGTAAGGGGATCTTTCACAGCACAAAATGCTAAGCATAGTTCACCTCTCAGAAGCATGCAAAAGACGAACTATAGACAGAGAAAAATGTAAATCTGCTGGAGTCGATTAAGTGGCTTAATGCAGAAAGTTTCAAGTTCGGAATCTTTGGGGCCTTTCAAGTTGCACAAAGTGCTTACTGAGGTGCAGTATTCACAAATGGGTCTGATGATGGACGGGTAAAGGAAGAGTAGGGCATCTTTACACATGAAAGAGATCTCACAACTTACAAGACAACTCTAAGGTACAAATGAAGGTGTCTGCTTGATCTTAAACTTCTGAAGCACCAGAGTCAGTTCTAGCTATTCCAATACCTTAGAAACCAGGATTATAGGAAGGTACTAGGCTATGAGGCCCTTACAAGCCTAGCCAAGAATTTTAGTCCATGTTCCAAGAAGTCAGTACCCTATATGCCACTGTCCAGCAGGGACATAATTGGAATCTCAGGGGTGTATTTTCTGTTGCCTATCCAGTTACCCAGGTTACGCTTAAAAAGGTTTAATGAGGTACTCTGCTTTACATGGAGGGGGAGTTTATTCCACAAAAGGGAAATCTCTCCTGCCAAGTCCTAATAATGCCACAGACCAGTTTGAGGTCCCATGTGCAGGTTACTCGAGTAGAGCTTGACTTGCGGATATGCAGCAGTCCCCATCAGGGTGGGTTTATAGGAGCCACCATGGATGAATTACCCACCTCTACAGAGCTTGAAAAAAAATAAATTAGCGTCACCTCCTCCTTTATCCAAGTAGCCTTCATCCTTTAGTGTTTCAAACTTCCTCTGACTGAATTCTTGCAGTTTTCACATTTTTTTCTTACTCCTTAAGCTTACAGAAATTATTCTCTCTTGATTTCTTCGCCAAGGACCTGAGATTTTGTTTTTTTCTACTAGATGGGAATTAGGAGCTTTTACAAAGCTCAGTGTTGTAACCTGTTTAAATCTAATGCAGATTTCACAGTCATCATTACTATGGTCTGGTTATAAGCAGAACAAGTACTGGGTGTGTTAATATTTGGATAATATTTACCTATAGCAAGTATGTATGACCAAAGAGGTTGGTAAAGATGATATAATGTAATTTCAAAGACTTCTAGAAGCAGTTTTTACTTCAACTGAAAAAAGCAAAGTGAGGAATTCTGAAAAATTTAGTCAAAATATCACTTATATGAGAATTACTATGCAGATGCACTGCTCTGTCACAAAAAGAAGGACCGATGGTTTTTAAATGTTGAGAAGAAATATCACCTACATCAGTAAATTAGCAGGTCCAAGACTTGCACTGGTCCTAACAGGGAATTTAGCCACTACTGAGAAAAACGCAGTTGGAAAACAGGACGCAGAAGGCAGTACACCCAAATGTTATAACTTATTGTTACTGTGACCCATCCCCAAAAAATACTCCTATACAGAACATTAATTAAAATGGTAGTGGCAAGGGTGATTACTATGACAATGTAGACACACCCAACACATGCACTCCTTACTGTAAAAAAAAAAATGAAAGTACAACAAAGACTAAAGAGGCACAGTGGTACAGCGAGTAGAACTGTTGTCTTACAGCAAGTGGTTCTCTGGTTCAGCTCTCAGCTAGGGTACTTTCTGTAGTGTCTGCAATCCCTCTCTGTGTACGCATAGCACTTTTCTCTGGATGCTTCAGCTTCCTCTCATATGCCAAAGACATTGATGACTAATTTGCCTACAGAAGTGTGTGGAGAGTGCATGTGCAATATGGAAGAAAGACCTTGCAACAGATGCCTAGTAAACTGTGGATGGTGGCAACCGTATAGGGGGGTTCACTACAGGAGTACATGAGGGCACAGACAGGATGAACCAAGCATTTCTCCTTTCTTCTCAGTGTTCTGCAACACTGAATTTAGAATACTTATGAAAAAAGGCTGTCTGTGGGGGTGAGAGCAGGGTACAGCTCACTAACGGAGGGCAGGGGAAGGGCTTGTTCATCAATAAAAACAGAATGACATACTACTGCACCTTCTGGCAGTTTTGAAGTACCAGATTTTTTTTTTTTAAATATCAGTGGCTACAAACTTAGACTGTTAGTACCTACAAGATGTAGTAAATTAACTATAGGTAGAGTAGCACATGGCAGTATTAATATATTATACCAAATTTAAACTGCACAAGTACAAGTTTATAACTTTGTGTACGTCGGATTAGTTTACAGAGGATACAATTTTCATCAGTTAAAGTAAAATGTTTCCACCTAGAGGGGATATGCAGAGATTTTAAATGCATAAAAGTACTTGTTATATCATCAGATATGCAGAAAAGCAAGTTTAGCAGGTTAAAAATAAGTACATAAATATAGTCAGACATTTCCTTCCTCAGTTCTCTTGCACAGTATTCACATATCAAACTAGTAGCTTACCAGGTCACTATTTTCATGTAAATAGTTGCTCTCATAATCAGCACCTTCAAAATACACAGTCCAACTGCCTGGAGCCCGAGGATGTGGAACAAGTCTACAGTATCCTGAAAGAAGACAAAATTATATCATATATTGCATATCATAGTGAACCTTAGGAGTGCCTTTCTAAGAATGAAATTAAATATTACTATTAGCAGCCAGTCAAAAATCTTAAAAATATGAGTGCCAGAATGACAAATGCGGTGTTACCATTCAGAGGGGTACCCATCTAAAAGCTGTCTCAGAGAACGTGAAGAGCTTCAGCAAGCATGCCATCTCACAACAATGCTGTAAGATGCATCAGCTGTATCACAAACATTATTTGGCCACATGGCCATCAATTACTTGTCCAACTTAGGTTAGTTTGGCTAATGTGTCTTTACCAACAGATCACAGCAATTTATCAGTTTCCTCCTGAATGTGTCTTAGGATTTCTCATCAGTAGGACTTCAAAGGAACTCGATTATTTAAGGTTCTCACTTCAGTGGTAGACGAGGAATAAGAATTTATGTACCTACCATAACATTCCATGTTAGTTGTCGTCTTCTCGCCTTCTTTCTTGCTTGATGGGTTCGGAGCCGATCCTCTGCTCTGACTCGGCATTCTACTAAAGCTCGAGAGCTATTTACTGGCTCGAGGCCTCCTCATATCCCAAAATGCTTGGCGCTAGATACCCAGATCTCGTTTGGCAGAGCAAACACCATAGAAAAAAATTTTAAGGACACCTGTCCAAACTACAAGGTTTACCTACAGTACTAAAACAGAGGAGGACGTAACCCAGATAAGACTCAGCCAGAGGAAGGCGGCCTCAAAAAGGGACTCTTCTCGGTCTGTCCAGGCTAGGGGGATGGAGGATGGGACGCAAGAAAGAAGGCGAGAAGAAGACAACTAACATGGAACGTTATTGGTAGGTACATAACTTCTTAATGTTAAGTTGTCTATCTCGCCTTCATTCTTGCTGGATGGGACAGCGTCCCTAGCACCTTAGTCCTGGGTGGCTCATTGGAACAGACTCTTGAGCACAGTGGAACCAAAATCAGCTCGACTCCTAGAGGCCATATCCAACTTATAATGTGAAATGAAAGTATGAGGAGTGGCCCATTTGGCTGCAGCACAAATAGATTCCATTGGTAGTCTTGCTTGAAAAGCTACCGAGGTCGCTAACGCTCTGGTGGAATGAGCTTTTGGTTTTGTAGGGAGTTCTTTATGTCTCAGTTGATAAATCAAAGTGATAATAGAGTCCAACCACCTGGATAAGGTTACCTTAGAAACTGGCAGGCCCTGTTTGCCCTCAGTATAGGACAGGAAAAGTTGGTCCGATTTTCTTGTTTGTTTAGTCCTATCCAAATAAAAACGTAATTGCCTATGAACATCCAGTTGGTGCAACTTTTGTTCAGCTTTGTTCAAATAGTTAGGAAAAAAGACAGGTAGATCAATAGCCTGATTCAGGTTTGTCTCGGAAGGTATCTCGGGCAGAAAAGAAGGATTAGTCCAAAGTGAAACTCTATCCTTGTGAAACACAAGATAAGGAGGACGAATACAGAGGGGCTTGAAGTTCCGAAACTCTCCTAGCTGAGGTGATGGCTACTAAAAAGAGAGTCTTCCAGGAGAGTAATTTTAAGGAACAGGAGGCCGCAGGTTCAAAAGGAGGGAGAATCAAGGAAGCTAATATCAGGTTTAAATCCCACGGAGGCGGGGGATCTCTGACCGAGGGCCTAAGTAAAATAGTCCCTTTAAGAAAGGCCTTGCAAAGTTTGTGGGACATGATGCTGGTTTCTGACAGGCCCGCGTGGAAATTTGCAATAGCAGCCAACTGGACCCTAATGGTGGTAGACGAGGAACCAGCTCGAAAAAGTTCTGCTAAAAAATCTAGAACGTGATGGACAGGGGCTGTAAAGGGGGTTTATATTTCTAGCCTCTGCCCAGAAAAATAAATGTTTCCACTTACTAGCATAAGTCTTCCTGGTAGTAGATTTGTGTGAAGAAAGGATGATTTCACGCACTGGCTGAGAAATATGTGGAAGCCTGGCTAAGGTTGGAAGTGGAGCAACCAAGCTGTGAGGTTGAGAGACTGAAGGAATTAGTGCAGCCCGCCCGACTGATGGACCAAGAAGTCTGGCACTGGGTCCAGATTCCAAGGCTGCTCCAGCAGGTGACGATGCAGGAATGGGAACCCAATTTGTCGAGGCCAGTAAGGGGCAATGAGGATCATCCAAGATCCCAATGCAGTCGCCTTCTGAATTAGTTTGGGAATTAGGGGAAAAGGTGGGAATGCATACAGAAGACCCCGGGGCCAATCGTGAACTAGAACGTCTCTGGGGGAGTGGCCGGGGAGGGGGAAGAGAGTGAAGAAATCATCGCACTTGCTGTTGAGAGGAGTTGCGAAAAGGTTGCAGCAAGGTTGACCCCATCTGCGGAAAATTTTGTCCGCTACTGACTGATTGAGAGACCACTCGTGAGGCAAGAGAACAGCTCTACTTAGCCTGTCCGCTATGACGTTGGACTTCCCGGGGTTGTGCGTTGCTATCAGAAACCGTTAAGTGGATATCGCCCACTGCCAGATTCTGAGTGCTTCTCGACATAAGGGATAGGACTTGGTTCCGCCCTGCTTGTTGATGTACCACACTACAGACATATTGTCTGTTTGAATTGCAATAGTCCCGGTGAGTAGAGAGTCCTGAAGAGCTTGCAACGCTAAAAGCACTGCTCTCATCTCCAAGACGTTTATGTGCAGGTGGCACACTAAAGGTTGCCAAGTGCCCTGGACAGTCCTACCCTGAAAATGCCCCCACCCCCACCCGATCAGGGAGGCATCCATAGTCACCGTGGCAACAGGAGGAGAAAGAACAAACGGTCTGCCCTGAAGTACTAGTGGGGAGACCATCCACCAAGCCAGGTGGTCTTTGCATGACTGAGTGATCATTATGTTATGAGACATCGGAAGTTGTTGAAAAGACCATTGGGTAAAAAGCATCCACTGAAGAATCCGCATGTGAAAACTGGCCAGGGGAAGTAATGTGATTGCTGCTGCCATGAGACCCAAAGTTTTCAGTCCAAATCTGGCCTGAATCCTCTTGCATTGTAGTAAGACCTGCACATGCCGGCGAATGTCTGATACTCTGCCGAAAGGAAGTTTTGCAGACAGCGCTTTTTTTCTATTTAATCTTGCGCCTATAAAGGTTATAAATTGACAAGGCGACAATGCAGACTTTTCGAAATTTATTGAGATACTTAGCTCGGAGCAAGTTTGGATGGTATAATCCCTGGCTCGCAGTAGCTGATGCCTGGTGGAAGCAGTAAGGAGCCAGTCATCTAGATATGGAAACACCTGGAATCCTCGCCATCTCAGGTGAGCCGTAACCACTGCCATGTATTTGGTGAACACCCTGGGGGCTGTGGTGAGACCAAAGGGCAGGGCTCTGAATTGATAGTGACTGGCTCCCAGCCGGAAGCAGAGAAACCTTCTGGAGCGCCTGTCCATTTTGATATGGTAGTACGCATCCTGAAGGTCTATGGAGCACATCCAATTATCCTGACCCAAAAAAGGTAGAATGGACTGAGGCGTGACCATCCGGAACTTTGTTCTTTGAACAGATTTGTTTAACCTGCTGAGATCCAAAATGGGTCTCCAGTCCCCTGCCTTTTTTGGTACCAAAAAGAACTTGGAGTAAATCCTGGATCCTTGCTGGTCTGCTGGGACTGGCTGGATGGCCCTTTTTTTTTAGCAGTTTTGAAATTTCTAGCACTGCTTGTTCCCTTAGACCGGGTGGAACATCTGGAAGGGACCTGGTTGTTTGTACAGGGGTGTGGACAAAGGGGATTTTATAACCCTCGGATATGATGGACCGTACCCATTTGTCTTGTGTGAGGAGTTGCCAGGCTATTGGGTACAGTGACAATCTTCCCCCGACTGCCTCTGAAGGTGGACAGTCGGGCAGCCCCTCAGGGGTGCTGAAAGGGTTTGTCAGAGAAAGACTCTCTGCTAACCTGATTTTGCAGACCCTCCCTGCCCCTCGGGCGGCATCTATTATTGTTCCCTCCTCTGCCCCTGGAGGGAAACTCGCCACGTGTGTCAGGCACAACTCCCTGGGGTTTCCGAAACCACATTTTTCCACTCTTCTGGCCTTTAGGGTATGGTCTAGAGGGAGTACAAAAACTGACTCCCACAGCAGAGAGAGTCTTGCCTTCCTGCTCACACCTGGTAAGGGTATCCTTCACCTGTGGTCCAAACAGAGCCAAACCATCAAAGGGGGTATTGGTGAAGGATGCCTTAAAGGGGTCAGCAAAGTTACATAACTGCATCCAGGCATGTCTTCTCAAAGCCACGCCTATACCTGCGGCCCTACTTGCCCCATCGGCTGCATAAGAAATGAGCCGCATGGAGGAGTTGACAATAGAGTTAAGGGTCGCCAGCTGGGAGTTAATCTTATCCTGAGCCCCCGCAGCTGATGGATCCTGAAGGGCATCACCCAGTTCCTTGAGAAGATCCCTTTGAAGGCGGGTGAAATGGCACAGATAATTCAGCGACCGCATGGAAAAGGTCGCTGAAGAAAACATCCGCTTCCCGTACCTGTCCATTGTCCTAGACTCTATTAGGTGGATGTACAGGCACCAAAGGGTCAGCCAACTCCTCCTTAGTGGCTGCTGTCGCCACCATGGCATCAACAGAGACACCTTTTGTCAGAAATTGTTTGTCGGGTGGGGCTGTAATGAACTTAGTGGGCCTGTGGGGAGTTGGTTCCACTGTGTCCGGGGCTGACCACGCCCTTCGAGCCACCACTTCCATGAACGGGTCGAAGGGTGGAGACACCCAGGAGGTGGAAGGGCGAGAACCAAACGCGTCCAGGTACACCGACTCGTCCTCGGAAGGGTTAAGGGCAGTCCAGTTCCCCCACTGCTTAAGGATCTCTAGGATGTCTGAAAAAGAGACATCCTCAGAGGGGGATCTTGGGGACCCTTCCGAATCCTCCAAGTTGGTAGCAGACATGACTGACTCGGTGGAGTCAACATGTTTCCTCTTACATTTTCTCTTCCGAGGGGCTCCTCTGAATGATCAGGGGAGGCCTCGGAAGAGGAAGATATGCCCAACGGGGCGGCCTGGAGTGTCTGTTCTCCACGCTTGGGGTCAGGAGGGAGGACAGAGACCGATGCAGGCACCATGGGGGGAGGAGCCGAAGGGGCCTATCGAGGAGCCGACACAGGAGTCAGCACGCTCCTCATGACCTTGAAGGAGCCCCTGTCAGGCAGAGCAGAGGGTCCCCGCTCTGAAGAGACGTGAACCCCTCCTGGCATCGAGAGGGATGGCTCCGAAGCTGATGTCAGGGCCGCGCTCACCTGCGCCGAAGCCCCGAGAGGGAGAACGGGGTCGGACAAGGGTCCAATGCCACTCACCCCCTCGGAGCCGACGAGGGAGTCCTGGCGCCCAGATCCCTCCAAGGAAGGAACCAATGAAGAGATCGGAGCCGACGAAGGAGCCAAAAGTTGTGGTATCGGCTCCATTTCCAAGATTCGAGCCCCAACCAGCTCTGGCTCCGAACACAAAAGGGAAGTTGGAGAAGGAACTGCTGAAGACACTGGGACAGCCACAGTCTGTTGAGAAGGGCTGATTAACATCTTGGCCAGGGCCTGCGATTTAAGTAGTCTACTGACCACCCTCTCCAAGTCAAGGTCGGATAACCTGGAAGACCGAGAGGAGTGGGACCTATGGCTTCGTTCCGACTGAAGCAACAGTGACCTCGGAACCGAGCGAACCGATTCTAGGGAAGGGGACCTAGAACGTTTTTGGCCCAATGATGGTTCCGACAGTAAAGTCGGAGCCGATTGAGGTCTAGAGGTGTCGGCTCCAGCCGGAGCTGAAGAGGAGGCAGATGCTCTGCCCGGCGACGGCTCCGAACTGGGAGCCGGCGGCTTGGCGGGCTTTGAAGATTTCCCCGACTGAGGCTTCACCGGGGATCCCTCTTGGCTTGAGTAGGCCTCTCAAGATAAGCTTGTTCCTACGCTCCTGCAGGACTCTCGGGCTGAAGGCATGACAGACTGAGCAGGAGTCCTGCAGGTGTAGGGAACCCAAGCAATAAACGCAAGAAGTGTGACCGTCTGTCAGAGACATCTTCTGACAGCACGAGTCACACTTCTTGAAGCCTGAAACTTTGGTATCCTTGGACATACTAGGCCAGGCATACCAAAGAGAGAAAAATTACACCAGTGTTTAAACAAGGCACACAGACACACTCACACGCCCGCACTAGATAAGCTAACAATAATAAGCAGAAAAAAACTATTACTATCACCCACACTTAATAACAACAACCACCACCTCAATAAAAATATACAAAAAAACTAGAAGGCTAAACACTACTCCTATAAGTACAAGGGGGGGGGGGGGTTAGCCACTAATAGAGAAGAAACAAGGGGGGAGGGTAGAAACTCTCTAACAAAAAATGAGTTTCCTAAGTGGGACAAACTAGGGGATAACACAGTATAACTATACTACAAGTAAAGACAATCTAACTCTAAGAAAAATACAGTTAAATATTAGCTGAAAATAGAAAAAAAAAAGGATTAATACGACCTGAGGCAGTAAAAACGCAACCTCGTAGCTGAAGCGGCAAACAAGATCTGGGTATCTAGCGCCAAGCATTGTGGGATATGGGGAGGCCTCGAGCCAGTAAATAGCTCTTGAGCTTTAGTAGAAGGCCGAGTTGGAGCCGAGGATCGTCTCAGAACCCATCCAGCAAGAATGAAGGTGAGATAAAATTTTGTCATACTTACTCAAAGCTTGTACCTCCCCCTGTATGATGACACTGTTCTCTCATTTACACAACCTTTTCAGAGGATAATGTCATCAGATCTTACATCACAAGATCAGCTTTCAAACTCTTGAGCAACTCAGGGGTGCCATGTGGTGGCCTTATCAGTATTATCTGGGCATCACAGAGTTGTGGTCCAAGAATCAGGATGCTGTACTTTAACCCATATTAAACAAGGAATGACCCACAGTAGAGTTTTCCTGAAAGTTTACAGGTTCACAGTTGCATACTAGGCTAATGACCAACAGGGCCTTTATTAAGCCTAGCCATGCAATCCAACCAATTATATCCCTATGTTTCATGGGCATTTATTAGGAGGGGGTATGTTAATTAGGAAGGTTCATAGGTGTTTACTAGGCTTAATGACCACAAGGGCCTTTTTAAGCCTAGCCATGCATCTCAAATCTCTGACAAGTTCTGATACCCTTGATAAGTGTAAGCATGGGCCTGAGAGATGAACCATTTACAGGTTACCTTTGTCCATTAGAGACATAGGTGCCAAACCAGGGATAAATGTCCAGCTTCCCATCCAACTGTCCAAGTTGCACTTCAATTGGGTTAGGGAGGAACTCTGCTTCACATGGATAGGGAAGCCTGCTCCATAGTAGCAGTATTCTTTGGGATACATACCGAACTCTCCAGCCTGTCCTATTTACATCACAGGCAAGGTTTAAGTCTTTAGAATGGATAATTCTGGTGCTGTTTGTTTTGTGGATATGCAGTAAATCCATCAGAGTGGGGTCTGACAATGCCCTGTATGCCAGGCATAGATCTCCCCTCAAAAGCCTGTAGGAGACTGAACACAGGGATAGGGCCTTGAGACAGTCTGCATAGGACATTTTACTTACATCATGCATTCTTTTAGTGTTTTAGTGAGTAACCTATGTGGACATTATAATTGTTGGATATGTCTGGTTAGCTGCTTACCAAAGGGAGCACTGTACTCAGTGATAGGTGTGATATGCCAAATACACTGGAAAAATGACTTCCTTGGACTTGGCTGTCATACCTTTGTTTATAAGTTGCGTAACACAGAATGATTTCCTCACCACTGTAGACACATGATGGTCAAAGGATAGATTACTGTCTATGTATATCCCTAAATCCCTGACTACTGGGTCAACTTTAAGGGGTGTGTTGTCAGTATGACAGTTTCCAGGGATGGATGACTTCCCAAAGAATACTATTATGCATTTCTTGGCATTTAGTTTTAGCCCATGGCTCTGAAACCAGTTGTTTGTCTGTGTCAATCCCTTCTGGAGAACATATGTGTCAGTGTGAGACTCTATGACAGCTCCTAATTTGCAATCATCTGCAAATTTAGTCAGTCAGAGACCACTTGACATTGGCCTTGACTTCTGAGAAGTAAATGCCAAAAAGGAGTGGTCCAAGGACTGATCCCCCTTAGGGACTCCACTCCAGAGGTTTTGTGCATGTGTGTGTGTGTGTGTGTGGGGGGGGGTATGTTAGAGACAGATAGTAATGTCCAACCTATTCCAGACATGTCCAACCTATCCCAGACATGGGGGCCAGACGTGGGGTGAACTTCCAATTTCCCATCCATTGGTCAAGATTATGCTTAAATAGGGTTAGTGATGAACTCTGCTTCACATGGATGGGAGCCTGCTCCAGAACATGGGGATCCTCAGACACATCTGTCTTGCCTACAGCTCTTATTTACATCACAAACAAAATTTAAATCCTTGAAACTAGTGGTTCTGATGCTGTTCATTTTGCAGGTATGCAAAAAGTCCATCAGAGCTGGATCCAAGGATGCCTTGTATGGCAGGCACAGATCGCCTCTCAGTAACATATAGGAGACAAAGTACAGAGATAGGGCTTTAAGGTAATCTGTATAGGACAATGTGTTTATACCCTGAATTCTCCTGGTAAGGAACTTTTGTAGGCATTTCAGCTGTTGCATAAGTTTGGTCATGTACATGCCGAAGGGAACACTATCCTCAATGATGGGTCTGATAAGGGCAGAATAAAGTGGCACTATGACTTCCTTGACCCTGGATGCCATGCCCTTACTTAAAACGTTGGGTCACACAGAATGATTTTCTTACTACCTTAGCAGCAGGCCAGATTACTGTGTACAAATGTTCCCAAATCCCCGACTACTGAGTCAACTTTTAGGGGTGCCCTATCAATGGAGTAATTACCAGCCTGGGTGTCAGTTTTCCCAAAAGGCATTATAATGCACTTCTTGGCATTGAGTTTAAGTTCATGACTTTGGTACTAGTTATTTATCTGCACTAGACCCTCCCTTTAACATGTTTGCATCGTGGGCAAATCTGATAACTCCCAATCTGCAGTAATCTGCAAACTTGGGCATACAAAGGCCCTTGACATTAGCCTTTACCTCTGATAAAAGAAGATGCCAAATAGAAGCAGTTCTAGCAGAGCCTTGTAGTACACTGCTAGTGATCAGTCTCTCTTAGTCGAGGTATCACTAATCCAGACTCCCCCGCCTCTGAGTCAACTGGCAATTCAGAGTGTTATGCAGGGGTTTATGCTCATTTTGGTGAGTTCGTCAATTTATACTAGAGTGTGGTATTGTATGAAATGCCTTAGTCAGGTCCAGGTAGGCAGTATGCACGTTTTGCCCCTCATCCATTGCCTGGTGTCCTTCTCAAAGAAGTCCACCAAATTTAATAGGTATGATCTTCCCTTTTTTCAAAGCCAAACTGGGTTGAGTCCAGTGTGTGAAGGTTACCTATGTCTTTGCTGATCATTTCCATGACAATTCATTTCATGGTTTTGCATATTTGATTAGTCATACAAATATGTCCATAGTTCCAAGGTCAGTTGATGGTCCACCCTTGTCAAGTGGGATAACAGCTGTAGTCCACCATTTTCGTAGTACAAAGCCTGTTTTGAGGCTGTAGTTGAAAAGTGAGGCATCCCGTGGAACTGTCGGGGCCCAATGAGGCTACTGACATTAGCAAGTGCCACCAGGACCTACTACCCTGTTAATAGCTGCAGGGTGGGGGTCACACTAGTAGGTATTTCATGGAGGGAGGCAAGAGGAAGTGAGAGGTGAGGTTTGAGCTGAATTTGTCAGTCAGCAAATTCACTGTCACTTTGCACAGTGAAGGTGGCACCACTGCCATTTTGGCACACTGTGTGCTGCCTTTGAGCCTTAGAGGCCTTGTTGTCTTTAACCTGTGAGACTATCTTGATCATGCAACTGGCCTTACAGGACTTAATTAGTCTTCTTAGTTTCTTGTTTAGTTTAATTAGAGAGCTGCTATCATTATGGGAGTTGCTCTAATTTTTAGCCATGACTTTTTTTCCATTTGTTATATACCTTACTAAAGTTACAATTCCACCTGTGTGGTTTATTTTTAGAGCTTGTTTGGGCTTACTTGTAAGTAAAAAATATAAAAAGAAAATGGTCTCTCCACGATGTATAGTGTAGAAAAACGTGATATACCAAAAATTCCAATAAATCCAGTAGCAAGCTTAAAAATTTTATTTAAAATAAGTGGAAAGATGAGCGCTTTTGCGTGGATACAAATTAGGTTTGTTAAATGTTAAATGATGATATTACCGCCAATTTTGATATATAAAGTACAGTTTTGTACCTACCATAAATGTAGATGTCCGAACAGGATTGCATCTGCAGTCCTTACAAATGGGTTGTCCTGTCGTCAGGCAGCCCTTCGGTCGGCCGGATTCCAAAGTCTGGGTCTGGCCTCAGCTGGTGTCGCACTTCACCCGACGTCATAGCTGCAGTTCTTCGGGTATAAAGGCATCAGCCGACGCCATTTTCCTCAGTGTTTCTTGCCCCAGATGCCAGTTGCCCTCTTGGATAGCTAAATTTTGGATAAATGCCAATGTTTCCAAATAGTAGAAGGCAAACACAAAAAATAATCATGTATGTACATATATACAAACAAATACACCATAAGAGATCCCCCCCCCAGCTAGCTATTAGGTGGGCAAATACCCTAGGAATACCACAGAGGGGAAGGAGGGTGGGTAATCCTGACTGCAGATGCAATCCTGTTCGGACATCTACATTTATGGTAGGTACAAAACTGTACTATGTCCTTCAAGGATGCATCTGCAGTCCTTACAATGGGTAGAATACCATAGCCAAACTAGGGAGGAGGAAGAAGAAATTATGGTGTAGTTAGGATCCCTTGCAAAACAGCAGTGGCAAACCCTGCTCGGGATCTAGAGTATAAAGGTAAGTTATAATGCTTGGCAAATGTATGCACGGAGGTCCAAGTAGCAGCCTCTATAATGTCCTTGGTAGCCACTCCTCGTAAGAAAGCTGTGGTAGTGGCTGTAGCCCTTGTAGAATGAGGCTTTATGTTCTGTGGAATTTGCTTTCCATGGTAGGAGTAACAGAATCTAATGCAATTTCCTATCCACTTGGAGATTGTCTGTTTGGAAATTGCTTTTCCTTCCCTTCCTGTTGCATATGCTACCAGAAGCTGGTCAGTTTTTCTATTGCCCTTGGTTCTGTCCAGGTAGTAGCGTAACTGTCTATGTACATCCAAAGTATGCAGCAGTCTTTCCCCCCTGTTCTGTGGATTGGGGAAGAAGGTAGGTAGGTGGATTGCCTGGTTTAAAGACACTCTGGATACCACCTTAGGCATAAATGTAGAATTAGTTCTCATGGACACTCTATCTTGATGGAAGATTAGGAAGGGTTGTACTGCCATTAAAGCCTGTAGCTCAGAAACCCTTCTTGCTGAGGTAACTGCCAGCAGGAAAGCAGTTTTCCAGGATAGGTGTTGAAGATCTGCTGTTGCTGCTGGTTCGAAGGGGAGTGTCAATTTTTCTAGCACAAAGTTCAAGTCCCATGCTGGTAATGGTGGTTTCCTAGGAGGTTTTACATTCTTAATTCCTCTCAGAAACTGCCTGAGTAGAGGATGCGAAAAGACAGGGGATCAAGCTGTATTCTGCAGAAATAGCTGATGCATGTATCTTGATGGAGGAATAGGACAGGCCTGTATGGAAAAGCTCTGCCAAATACTCCAGGATGTTGGCAATGTCTACCTTTGACACATCTTTGCCCCTCTCGGTACTCCAAATGAGAAACCTTTTCCATTTTCCTGCATAGTTCCTTCTTGTTGAGGGTATGCGGGCCTCAAGGATAATGTCTTTAACCCTTTGGGATAAATCTGGGTTAGTTGCTCTTATGTAATGTTCCAGGCAGTCAGTTGCAGAGTTTTCAGGTTTGGATGCAGGATGTTGTAGTCGCTCTGAGTTAACATAAAAGGAATCAGGGGTAGTGTCCACATTTTCCCCCCGAGACATGCTCCTCAGTAATGGGTACCAATGTTGTCTTGGCCAATCTGGAGCTATCAGAATGATCCTTGGACGTTCCTCTTTGATTTTCAATAGCACCTTGTGCATCAAAGGAAGAGGTGGGAATGCATATGCTGTCAGGCCTTTCCAACTGAAGGATAGAGAGTCCGCCTTCCAAGCAAGTGGGTGGTACGTCCTTGTGCAGAATTTCTTGAGCTGGTGATTGAGTGGGGATGCGAATAGGTCTATTTGTGGCAGTCCCCATTTCTTTGTGATGACCTTGAAGATGTCCGGGTGTAGCATCCATTCATGAGCATCCGAGGTAGTTCTGCTTAATATGTCTGCTAGGATGTTTTCTTTTCCCGGTACAAAAATTGCTTGTAACTAAATGTTGTAACTCAGAGCCATATTCCATAGGTCCAGTGCCATCCGGCATAGAGGGTATGAATGAGTGCCTCCCTGTTTGTTGATGTACCACATGACTGTGGTGTTGTCTGTCCTTATCATCAACTGGCCTTCTTGGAGGAATGGTCTGAAATTCTGGATTGCTAGTTTTACTGCCAGCATTTCTTTTGATTTATGTGCAGGTGCAGCTGATCTGGAGTCCATAAGCCTTGTATGCACTTGTCCAGCATGTGGGCCCCCAACCGAGGTCTGAGGCGTCCGTTGTGATGGTTTGGCTTGGTTGAATGCTGTGGAAGGGCAAACCTGGGTTTGACTGGCATGCCTGAGCCCACCATAGGAACTCTTGTTTCAGGCATGGAATTAGTGGTATTTCGGTTTCTAAGCTGTGCCTGTGTTGAGACCATAAATTCTTTAGGTACCACTGTAGCTTTCTCATATGCAGTCTGGCATGGGGACCAGGATTATGCAGGATGCCATGAAGCCCAAGGCCTGCAGTACTTTCCTTGCTGTTAGTTTGTTCTGCTTTGTTAATGCCAAGAAGTAGAGAGGAAGTTGTTCTTGTTTTTCTGCAGTTAGGAATGCCATCTGTTTTACTGTGTCCAATTCTGCACCTAAGAAGGTTATTCTTTGGGATGGTATCAGTCTTGACTTTTTTATATTGACTGTGTATCCCAGGGCTTGTAGTAAGCAAATGACTCTTTGTAAGTCTTCTGTTAGCTTGTTTTTGTTGTCCGCTTGTATCAGGCAGTCGTCCAGGTATGGATATATTTGGATTCCCTGAAGCCTGCAGTGAGCGATTACTGATGCCAGGCATTTCGTGAACACTCTGGGCGCAGTAGATAAGCCAAAGGGCAATGCTGAGAATTGATAATGCTCTGATCCTGCAAGAAATCTGAGGTATCTTCTGCAATTTGGTCGTATGGGGACGTGCAGGTATGCCTCCTTGAGATCTAGAGTTACCAGCCAATACTCCTTGCCCAGCATGGGAAGAAGTTGCTGTAGGGTCAGCATTTTGAATTTTGGAACAATGATGAATGTGTTTAAAGCGGACAGGTCGAGAATAGGCCTCCAATTTTTCTCTTTTCTTGGTACCAGGAATAGTCTGGAGTAAAATCCCTTGCCTTGTTCCATAGATGGTACCCTTTCCACAGCTCTCATCTTTGCTAATTGAGCTATTTGTTTTAGAGCTTCTGTCTTTTGATTTGGTGGTAGGTTTGGCATTCCTCTTTTCCTGGTAAAGTGTGGAAATGAAACCTGTAGCCTTGGTCTATAGTTTGCAAAATCCACTTGTCTCTTGTGATATAGTGCCAGTTTTTGAAAATAAGGCTAACTTTCCGCCTAAGGGTGCTGCTATTTGTTCCCTGGTAGGCGGTGCCAGAGCCAAGTCACTGTGATTGTCCTGTTGCAGTGGTAGTAGTTGTGTCTGTGCCTCGTTGGTTGTTACCTTGCCACTGGCGCCCCTGTAGGCACCTCCTCTGTATTGTTTTCTGCCTCTTGAACGCCTATTCCTGCCTCTCTGAGTTTTAGAGGTGTCTGGAATGGACCAATTTTGGAAGGCCAGTTCCTGCTAAACCTTGGAGGCTGAACCTGTAAGAAATCTTTCACTGTTTGTACAGATTTTGCCTTCTCTTCCATTTTCTTCAGTACCTGTTGAGCAGGAGAACCAAATAAACTGACCTTATCCATAGGAGCATCTAATAGTTTTGCTTTAACATGATCCGCAAGACCTGTTCTTTCAACCATGCATGCCTTCTTATAACTGTGCCAGTCATGGCTGATCTAAAGGAAGCCTCCAGTGCATCATAGCCACATTTTAAGGAATGGTTACTAACCTGCTGAATGTTATGCACCATTTCTAGAACATATTTCTTATCTAAAGAATCATCAGAGGACAGTTTCTTAGTTAACTGATCAAGCATAAACTCCTGGTATTGGATCATATGAAACTGACAGTTCAATGCCCTAGCTGAGAGAGTAGCAGAGGTGTATACTTTTTACCCCATCTCTAAGGACCTGGATTCCCTTTCAGAAGGGAGAGGATTTTTAACTGAGGTCGAAGCTACTGCCTTAGGCCCCTGGGAGATAGTCTCGGATCTGCAAAAGGAGCCTTGTATAAATGGTGATGAGTGTCCGGGACCCTGTAGAACCTATCGGGCTTAGCAGGGGCTGGAGGTAAAGTATCAGGAGCAGTGCAAGCATCATTAAATGCATCATCCACAACAGGAAGAACTGGAGGTATAGCTAAAGGCCTATGTTGTGGTAAATGCAAAAAGGTCCTAAGCCTTTTCCTTGAATCTGAGAAATCTTGTCCCTGCCATTGGAATTGCTCTCTCATGGCATGTAAAGTTTCCCCAAAGGAAAATTCCTCTGGTGGAGAGGCAGAAGGAATCGATTCCTCAGCATCGGAATCTTCATAAGTAGAAAAAGGAGCCTCTGGATGGTCTGTATTGTCTGTATCATCAGAAGAATCATCTGAGGACACTGGCTCAGGGTGCTCTGCTCTAGGTCTCTCTTCTGGAGGTTGAGAGGCCCTGTCTGGGTGAGATTGGGATCCCCTTATTAAATAGATGAGATCCTCTGCCAGAGTAAGCATTTGGGAACTGGAACTGGGCCTGTGAGAGGGGGGCTTAACAGGCACAGACTTAGAAGTTTTGGCTGCTTTAGCCCTGGCAAAGGCCTTTATAGACATGGCTGCAGGCGGCCTAGCAGCACCACGTGCAGGGGTAGAAACATCCAAAGGGATGGTGTCCGATAATTCTTGTGAAACCACAGTAGCAGGTAGAACTTCAGAGGCCGATTCAACCAGGGTAGAAGGGCCTCGGTAGTAGTCATGGATTCGGCTGAAGATAGAACCGTTTGCTCGGTTTCGCCGAAACCGAGACACTCGCGTTTGCTTAACCGTGGTTTCGGCGAAACCGCGGACCGCGAGTGTCGGTCCTTTTCTTTGCGTTTCTTAACAACTTGAGAAGTCGGAGGATCCGACGGCATTATGTACGCAAAATCTGAGCCGAAAAACTGTTCAGCAAACTCCGACCGACGTCTAAGCGTCCGTCGGTTGAAAGAAGCACAGGCTAGACAAGCTGCTATGTCGTGGTGTGGGCCTAAACAAGGTAAGCAGTAAGAGTGGAAATCTTTATGAGGTATTTGTTTCCCACAAGTTAAACAGTTATTCACTTTTTCTGACATCGGCTGAGGCAAGAAAGAGTCCCCAACGGGTACTTAGCTTTTTAGAAGTCTTCGAAGTAGTATTCGGTAGTAGTAATCTCTGGATCTGACCGACCGGCACTTGCGAACAGCTTCTGCTTCGGGCGCCATGCGGCAAGAAAGACTGAGGAAAATGGCGTTGGCTGATGCCTTTATACCCGAAGAACTGCAGCTATGACGTCGGGTGAAGTGCGACACCAGCCGAGGCCAGACCCAGACTTTGGAATCCGGCCAACCGAAGGGCTGCCTGACGACAGGACAACCCATTTGTAAGGACTGCAGATGCATCCTTGAAGGACATGGAATGCTTGCGGGTGTAAATGTTATCTGAAGAAGCGTGGTTGTATCCACGCGAAAGCGCTCATCTTTCCACTTATTTTAAATAAAATTTTTAAGCTTGCTACTGGATTTATTGGAATTTTTGGTATATCACGTTTTTCTACACTATACATCGTGGAGAGACCATTTTCTTTCTATATTCTTTCTATATTTTTTGGACTGTTTCATTTGGGTGAATATTGGTCTCCTTGAGCTTGCAGTTACTTCTTGGTTGTTTCATCTTACTTGTAAGTAGGTACAGCAGCCTCTAGACAGCCATTTACATGGGTGTGCAGAATCTCTGTGAACAATTCAACATGGGTCGTTTTGAACTATAGGTTGAGAGGGATGCTGAATTTTGATAAACTGTCACTTAAATAGGGTGTAGTTTGCTTTGGAACAGTTCTTAAGTGTTACAGGTTTTGCTGGGGTTACACAGTTGATTTTTATTTCAAAGAAGACAGCTTTGTGGAGGACTTGACGCTGGTCAACATGGGGGTTGTAGCGCTCTCCCATTATTTGTAAGTACCAGGTCCAGTATATATGAAACTCTAGAAGGTGTGCGCATTATCTGGTCAAGGGCACTGTGTTAATAAAATCCAGGAATCATTGTGCCCAGCAGTATGTGGCAGTATATGTTTCCCAATTTATAGAGGGGTATTTGAAGTCTCCCATGAACAGGATATTTGGTATAATGGTGAGGGTTCTCCAGTAAGTCTAGGTACAAGCTAGGGGATTTTACTGACAGAGGATGAACTATGGTTTGCTAGGATATGATATAGGACTTTCTGTGTGTTGATATGTACGTGAATAAATCTAAAGGGCATTGTCCTGTTTAACTAAAATAGAGTTATGCTTGTTGCTAATTTAGATCGAGACTCCTCTACCTTATCTCTCTGACTGTGCAGCTGACTGTCTAAATGTGTGGAAGGCACTGAAGCTATGCACTGCCAGAATAATTTCTACAGATTTAAACCATGTCTTGGCAATCACACAGATGTTTATATTCTCCAAAATGAGGAGAGCTTGTAGGGTGCAAAGTTTCATGATTACGCTCCTAGCATTCAGCAGTAGCACATTAAGGTTTCTTTGGGTTTTATTTGCTCTACTGGTAGGTTTGTCAATTTGGTGTTGCCTGAAAAAAGGCTTTAAGGTGGTGGATAAAGTTTTAGCCAATATTAGGAAGCCTAGGGGAGACAGGTGCAGACCATCCTTTGCAAAGCAACATGGTCTGTTAACCAAGTCCTCCCATACTGACGAACACTGACTCCCCCTGGAATGACACTAGAAACAAAGACATTAGTGAAGTCAATCATCTTTTATCCTTACTGTGGCATCATCATTGGTGAAGGTAGAACACTGTTCAATGTGAAGCACATACCTACCTGGGACACATATTCAGAGAGATTGACAATGTCTCTCTTCAAGTAGTCGTTGAAGTACGTCTCAGGCCATTAACACCCACATGAAATATGACAGATTCATACCGATACCTGTGCTGTAGTGACTTAACTGCATGTGTAACCTGGTGGATCCAACTTATCGTTATCGTCTCCTTGCTCAGTCTGGCGAGTGGAGCATCTGTGTGTTGTACAATCGAGTCCCCTATGACAACAGTCCAGGGTAATGTGTTGGCTTGCCTTATATTCTTTGCTCTTAGGGGTCCACTGGTGTAGGAATGTGTGTGGTGTTTGGTGTTGCTTTTAGAAAGTGCTTTGAAGATCTCCAAGGACAGACGTTATCATTTATAAGCTTAGGAGGTCTTTGACGTTTGGGAAGATTGCTTGTTACTGCCTCAGTACAGGTTAGTCTGTGTGTGTGGTGAACACTGTTTTGGATGTAGTGCGTGTGTTCTGACAACCTTGTTTGTGTACAAGATTTTTGCCTCCAGTGAAATTGTGTATGTGCATCTCTCATATACTGGATTTGCTTTTTAAGGTGCACACTCATAAATGGCTGTCTGTGAACTACAGACTATTGCTACATTATCTCAGAACGGCCACATCTTCTAAGTTGGCTACAAAGCGATTAGGAAAATGCATATCCATTTTGTTCAGACCTGTATTGTGGTGGGCTACTGTAGGTCATGGACTGGTTTACACAGAGGCCTCCTTGGGAGGTCTCTGGGGTTTGGCACTAAACTAGGTTACACTGTGCTAAAATCTGACAGCAGTGCTGTTAAAATGTGCAAACTAGCTCCCCTAAGCTTGTCATCGCAAAATGGCTTTGTTTTAGCCACACTAAGTTTCAAGTTTCAGTTATAAGGGAAGTTTTAGACAGAAATTTTACTTTCTGGGCATTTGTCTCTCTACAGAGCACTGCTAACCTTTTGATGTCATAGCAAAAAGAAAGACTGCTTGTGAATGTACAGCTACAACAAAACTTAAACTACCTTCTCAAGGCAATCCCAAGTATTAGAGACTTTTAGGATGATGCAAAGATAAAAATAAACAAATACTGCAAAAATAAAGCAGTAGTACTCTAAACAGTTAACAGAAGTGCAAAACAATAAAATAAATCTCTTATCTGCCAAGGATAGAGTAGGATTAACTCAGAACCCCTCAGTGTGCAGTGGGGGTGCCAAGCAAATGGGAGCTCCGGAAAATGAGCAGGAGACAATTAGTAGTAAAGGAGGTTTACTCAAGTGCAATATTTGGACAGGGATAATACTGCCAAATATTCTAAAAGTTATAAAAATATAATCATAGCCAATCGAGTTAAAAGAAATCACTGTGCAAATTGAGACATCAGCTCTAAATGCATCAGAAGAGGACCACAGGACATAGTGTAAAAAATGAAGTATCTGGCCAGTAAAATTCTTTTTATACACAAATGAGATATTGAAACAGTATTACGGGCTATAGAATCTGCAGCAGATGTATTCAGTGATACAATATTGATACATCATGTAATAAATTAGCCATGGGTAGGTAATAATGTGCATAATCATCATCAAACCATTTTACCCCATTTTCTACACGGGGTCAGGGTGCTATGTCAACAGTCGCCCATCTCTCTCTCTCTCTAGTCAATACCACTCTCCTGCCTTCTTCGACACTCATGCCTGACTGTTGCATGTCTTCTCACTCACAATTCATCTACCTCACGTCATCCACTTCCATGTGGCTTCCTAACAGTGAATCTAAATCAAGTGTAGCAATTCTTAGTTCATATTTAGCATATTTATTGGTTTTATGTCCAGCTTTCGCTCAACAGAGTTATCCCTGGTAACCCAAGCTGGGCAACTTGGCACTGTCTGACCAGTAGTTTATGACCTAGAGCTACAGGGCTTTATGATAGACACACACTGAAGAATAGGGGCACACAGACCCTGTCCACCATTAGCATGGATTTCTGGCATAGGACAAAGTGTACAGCATCCTCAACCCATTTATCACTGGCAAATACCCATGCCCATTTGGCGACACTAGTTAAAATGCCCGAATTACCTACAGCCATATTTTACACCATTGAGTGGCTAGCCCTGCCATGGCATGCAGTCTGCTATCTATGTTCTCCTATCACAAGGATACTGTGCACTACAGTAGATGCCCAAAGCAGTTGTTTTGTACAACTCTTCATATAGTATATATGCTGATGCCCACAGCTCCATTATTTTGAGGAGTTTGAGATGAAAACACCTAGAATGTTTTTCAGAGGTGGGAGGAACCCCAAAGAGATAAAGGGAGAACATGCAAACTCCAAACAGGCATTGGCTGGAGGCCAGAATTGAACCTTGTATCTTGTGCATGAGATGCGTAGATCTTAACCATTATGCCACTGGTCTCAGACGGCCAACTGGCCTCAGCGTGCCAAGTAATCTCGGACAGATGCACTGTTAGCATTAAAACAATGGCGAATCATAACCCTGACCCAGGGCAAAGAGCAGAAGACACTAATCTTGCAATGCTAGTTCAGCGAAAATAATTAAATCATTATTGTACATTCCAAGAAGCAACAAAAAATCTAATGCAGTAACTTAACCAAATACAGCATTCACTATCAGCATATCTTTAAAATTTGCATTTTTTCCAGTGATGGAGGTTAAAAAAGAGCAACTAACTGGAAGAAGGAAGTGCATCTTCCATGATGGCTAAACCCAGTTGATTTCCATTTAAGTTCATTTTTATTTGGCTAAATTTGTCTACTTGTCAGTCCAATATGCCACTAACAATGCATTGTCCCTTTAGGATTTTGCCATCAAAATAAGAGAAACTGGCAGCTACTATCATTTGATATACCACTGAATCACATTCAGAATTATACCACATCCTTTGTGATCACAGGCCTCCTAGATGGGTGCTGTGCTGTAACAGAGAGAGAACCTCATCCTTGCCCTCAACAAGGGTACAAGTTAATGTACTTACCACAATTATATATCAGCTAGACTGTGCTACACTGTCTATTGTAATCTCATCCCCAATCACATGGTGTGATGCCATGATTACAAGCTCTGGAGTTCTCTATAAGCCATGTATGCACGTTATTACTAATTTATACAGTGGAAGACATTGGACATTCAGGCAATGGAAAAAGGAAAAAAATGCTCTGTGTGGCCCAAGCTGGATTTGCTGGACTGGCAAACACTGACAAATGAAAGTAACCAAGTTCTACAACTAATGAATAAGAATTCACAAGAGCTGCAAAGAAATTAAATTAAGATGGTTCACAACAAATGTGTCATTGTAAAAACTGCAGACCATACAGTAGAGCCTGCTGTCACCCACTGGTGGGACATTTGGTTTTGTCTCCAAATGAAGCCAAGTGGTTCAGCCTCCTGCATCACCCACAGTTACTTATTCTGCTTCTGATTATCACACACTGTATCATTTTATGCTACATGTACTAAAAATCTGGATGTTAAGCTGCAGTGCAAAGAACCTGTCCTGTTACTCAGAGGAAGCATCATGCCTTGCATGAATCGATGCATGAGTTCAAAGCAGCTGCCCTTATTTCTATGGCTAAGCAATTCAAGAAGCATATTTTCCCTGAATTCCTGTTTAGAAGGTATCAGGCTCATATTATATATGAATGCACATGTGCACGCACACACACACACACACACACACACACACACACACACACACACACACACACACACACACACACACACACACACACACAAAAAATGCACTTGTGTACTTATTTAACTCAAGTTTGCCACCACGATCATTACTACATTCATATCTATGTTCATGTAAAAGCCACCTTTTTATACACGTAATGGGCAGAATTGTAAAAAGGCAGACATTACACTATTTCATATGAACCAGCAAATTCAGATACACTGTGAAGTCAATGGGTAAACTCTGACTTCTTAAGTGAGGTACATAGCTTGTAAGGACAAATGAAGGAAAGAGTATGGCCTTGAACAAGGCATACATAGAAAAACATGACCTAGAATAAGAAGCCTTTTGTAATGTTACATATTTAGTATATAAAACATTCTCTAATTAAACTAGATAATTACGGCATAATGTCAGACTGTTCTCAGTCTGTATTTTAGAAGACAGTAAGCAAGCTCAGGTGTAAACTTCAATTAATCAGGATACAGAACAGAAACAGCTCTTTACTGCTATCTACACCTAACTACAAGGGTTAATACTGTGCATTTCCAGTTTGTTACATACTGATTTACTTTTTTTTGGGGGGGGGGGATGCTAGTAAAGCATTTATTATATTCTAATTCTGACTCTTTTCAGAGGAGTCCAATAAAAGGCTGTGCAATGAGTTCTCATAGGAAATCCTATACTGGAAGCCATTCCAGGGATAAAAATTCAAAGGAGGATATTCCAGGGTGACTGTCACCATTGCTATTCTGCCTAGCCATTAATCCATTGAGCTGTTTACTTGACAGCGTAGGCCATGGCTATAATTTGGCTCCTAGAAAACAAAGTCTAATGACTTCCCATCTTCTCTTTGTCGATGAATTAAAACTGTATAGCTCATCAGATGAGGAACTGAAGGTACAGGTGCAGGTTGTCAAAACTTTTTCAGATGACATTAGAATGTAATTTGGTCTTGATAAATGTGCAAAAGCAACCTTTAAATCAGGAAAACTGCAGCACCAGGAAAACATCAGTTTGGGACAAGAATGTGATATAAAAGAATTTGAGCAAGAGGGAGTGTATAAATACTTGAGAATTGATGAAGGATCAGCAATAAAACATGAACAAATGCAAATAAAACTCAGTAAGGAATACTTTAGAAGACAAATTAATCCTGAGAATAGCACTGAAATCTATGAACAAGATCCAACCTATAAGTCAATATGCTCTTCCTGTCCTAACAAAGTTTTGGAATGATTGACTGGCCCCAAAAAATGTTGGATAGATTAGATATTAAAACAAGATGGATGCTTCATGCTCACCAAATGATTTATAAAAATCATTGTAAACCAAGATTATATATTCCCAGTTCCGAAGGAGGGCCGGCCTCCTTGAATTTGATTACTTGTATAGATCTGCAATTGTGGAATTCCACACATACCTACTGACCTCACATGATCCAAATGTAGTGAAAGTTTTGAAACATGAGGAGAATAAATCTAAGATAACTTCTCTGCTTAATTTAGCAGAAGCAAATCGACGTCAAGCAAGAATGGAAATCAAACCAGAAGTAGATAAAAACCAGGCAGCAGCTGAATGTGCCAAAAAACAAAAGAAAGAATAAGAGGTGAAGGACCAGCTGAGAAGATAAGAGATGTGGAAAAAGCATAAATATAGTTGCAAGTACGGAAAACTTCTGGAAAAACCTCACGCTGATTAGGAACGAATGCAGGAATGGTTAAGGAGAGGCAAATTCAAACCAAGAAATGAAAGGTTAATATTGGCAGCCCAAGATATTGGGCTACATACACACTGATTTACAAAGTCCATTGAACATGTGGGAGAAACAGACAAATGTAGGTTTTGTAAAACCGAATTGGAAACAGTCTCACCTTGTTGCTGGTTGCAACACACTAATGGCAGAAGGACTGTATGCTGAAAGGCATAATAATGTGGCGAGACTGTTGCACTGGGGATTGTGCAAACATTATGGTACTGAAGTGGCTGAAAAACACTGGAAACATGAGCCACAAAGTGTCACAGAAAATGATGAAGTTTATATCACCATGGGATCACCATTACCAACAGTCCAAAAGATAGATGCTAGAAAACCAGATATAGTGGTGCAAGAAAAGAATACAAAAGATGCATTGATCATTGAAATCGCCACACCCAGTGACTACAGTGTCTTGCATATAGAGAGAGACAAAGTCATAACGTATTAGGATTGCAGGCAGAAACGAAACTTTGAATGTTGGCAGTATGACTGGTATAAGAAGAGAGCTAGCTGATATGATGGAGAGAAGGAAGGTTGATATATTGTGCGTGCAAGAGACCAGATGGAAGGGAAGTAAGGCCAGGTGTTTAGGAAACGGTTTCAAATTGTTCTATCATGGTGTGGATGGCAGGAGAAATGGGGTAGGGGTTATACTAAAGGAACAATATGTCAAGAGTGTTTTAGACGTGAAGAGAGTGTCTGACAGAGTGATGTTTATGAAGCTCAAAACTGATGGTGTAATGATGAATGTTGTTAGTGCATATGCTCCATAAGTTGGGTGTGCGATGGTTGAGAAAGAGAAATTTTTGGAGTGAATTGGATGAAGTTGTGGTGAGTGTACCCAAGGGTGAGAGACTAGTGACTGGAGCGGACTTTAGTGGGCATGTTGGTGAAGTGAACATAGGGGATGAGGAAGTGATGGGTAGGTATGATGTTAAGGAGAGGAATGCAGAAGGTCAGATGATTGTGGATTTTGCGAAAAGGATGGACATGGCTGTGGTGAATACATATTTTAAGAAGAGGGAGGAGCATAGGGTGACGTACAAGAGTGGAGGAAGATGCACACGGGTGGATTATATCCTATGTAGGAGGGCCAGTCTGAAGGAGATTGGAGACTGTAAAGTGGTGGCAGGGGAAAGTGTAGTTAAGCAGCATAGAATGGTGGTCTATAGGATGACGTTGGTGATCAAGAAGAGGAGGAGCAGTATGAAAGCAGTGTCAAGAATTAAATGGTGGAAGTTAAAAAAGGGTGATTGTGAAGTGGAGTTTAGGGAAGAGTTAAGACAGGCACTGGGAGGCAGTGGAGAGTTACCGAATAGCTGGGTAACTACAGCAGAACTAGTAAGGGAGACTGCTAGAAAGGTGCTTGGTGTGACATCTGGACAGAGGAAGGAGGACAAGGAGACCTGGTGTTGGAATGAGGAAGCACAGGAGAGTATACAGAGGAAGAGGCTGGCAAAGAAGAAGTGGGATTGTCAAAGAGATGAAGAAAGTAGACATGAGTATAAGGAGATGAGGCGCATGGCAAAGAGAGAGGTGGCGAAAGCTAATGATAAGGCGTATGGAGAGTTGTATGAGAGATTGGACACTAAAGAGGGAGAAAAGGACCTGTACCGATTGGCTAGACAGAAGGACAGAGCTGGGAAAGATGTGCAGCAAGTAAGGGTGATAAAGGATAGTGAGGGAAAGGTACTCACAAGAGAGGAGAGTGTGTTGAGTAGATGGAAAGTGTATTTTGAGAGGCTGATGAATGAAGAGAATGAGAGAGAGAGAAGGTTGGATGATGTGGGGATGGTGAATCAGGAAGTGAAACAGATTAGCAAGGAGGAAGTAAGGACAGCTATGAAGAGGATGAAGAATGGGAAGGCTGTTGGCCCATATGACATCCCAATGAAAGCATGGAGGTGCTTAGGAGAAATGGCAGTGGAATTTTTAACTAGATTGTTTAATGAAATTTTGGAAAGTCAGAGGATGCCCGAGGAGTGGAGAAAAAGTGTTTTGGTACTTATCTTTAAGAATAAGGGTGATGTGCAGAGCTGCAGCAACTACAGAGTGATAAAATTGGTCAGTCACAGCTTGAAGTTATGGGAGAGAGTAGTAGAAGCTATGTTAAGAAGGGAGGTGATGATTAGTGATCAGCAGTATGGTTTCATGCCAGGAAAGAGCACTACAGATGCGTTGTTTGCTCTGAGAGTGTTATTGGAGAAATACAGAGAAGGTCAGAAGGAGTTGCATTGTGTCTTTGTAAACTTGGAGAAAGCATATGACAGGGTGCCTAGAGAAGAGTTGTGGTACTGTATGAGGAAGTCGGGAGTGGCAGAGAAGTATGTAAGAGTGGTACAAGATATGTATGAGGGTAGTGTGACAGTGGTGAGGACTGCAGTGGGAGTGACAGATCCATTTAAGGTGGAGGTGGGATTACATCAAGGATCAGCTCTGAGTCCTTTCTTATTTGCAGTGGTGATGGACAGGTTGACAGATGAGATTAGACTGGAGGCCCCGTGGACTATGATGTTTGCAGATGACATTGTGATCTGTAGTGAGAATAGGAATCAGGTTGAGGAGACCCTGGAGAGGTGGAGATATGCTCTAGAGAGCAGAGGAATGAAGGTCAGCAGGGCTCAGACAGAATATATGTGTGTAAATGAGAGGGAGGGTAGAGGAATGGTGAGGATGCAGGGAGTAGAGTTGGTAAAGGTGGACGAGTTTAAGTACTTGGGATCAACAGTTCAGAGTAATGGTGAATGTGGAAGAGAGGTGAAGAAGAGAGTACAAGAAGGGTGGAATGGGTGGAGAAGAGTGTCAGGAGTGATTTGTGACAGATGGGTACCAGTAAGAGTGAAAGGGAAGGTCTACAAGACAGTAGTGAGACCAGGTATGTTATATGGGTTGGAGACAGTGGCACTGACAAAAAGGCAGGAGTCAGAGCTGGATGTGGCATGATGTTAAGATTTGCACTCGGTGTGACTAGGATGGATAGGATTAGGAATCAGTATATTAGAGGGTCAAGCTCATGTTGGACAGTTTGGAGACAAAGCAAGAGAGACGAGATTGCGTTGGTTTGGACATGTGGGAGGGATGATGGGTATATTGGGAAAAAGATGCTAAGGATGAAGCTGCCAGGTAAGAGGAAAAGAGGAAGGCCTAAGATAAGGTTTATGGACATGGTGAGCGAGGACATGCATGTGGTTGGTGTGACAGAGCAAGATGCAAAGGATAGGAAGAAATGGAAAGAGATGATCCACTGTGGCGACCCCTAACGGGAAAAGCCAAAAGATGATGATGATGATCCGTTGGGTACAGGAGCCTTTACACTGCCATTTACACAGTTGTACAGGGCCTCTGCGTGAACAGTTCTGCATAAATTGCTGTGAACTCTGGTTTGGGAGGGGCACTGAATTTTGACCAACTGTTGCACCTGTGTCTCTGATGCAAACAGGAAACCTGTAACTGGTTCATCTCCCAGGCCCATGATTACACTTATCAAGGGTATCAGAACTTGTCAGAGGTTTGGGATCATGGCTAGGCTTAAAAATGCTCTTGTGGTTATTAGCCTAGTAAACACCTATGAACCTATGAGAGCAATGTGGAAGAAAGACACCCAGACGGTTCCAATAGCAGTAGGAGCAATGGGTCTTGCAAAAAAGAATTTACATTCATATTGTTACCAATCCATGTAACTCCATACAAATTACAGGAGTCGTAATTACTGGGCACATTGTGGGTGCTGCGAAGAGCACTTTTGGCTGACATCAAAGACTGAAAATACTAATTTCATGAACTTTAATCATAATTTGACTTGGGAAAGGGGTCCATTCCCATCATGGTATTAGAAACCCAAAAGATTTGGGGAAATTAGAAAAGGCAGAAGCCATGTGTCACATTTCTTAAGGAAAGCAGCTGTAAACATTTTAACATTAAACGTTTTTTTAACACACATGCTGCCAAGGACAACCCCAAAGACGAAACTTAAAACTGAAAGAATCTGGGCCTAAAGTGAATATGAGGAAACCCCAAGCATACTCGAGGATCAAGATGCTGCACTTCCAAAGCACTGAATTGTACATACAGTACCAGAGTAAGAAAGGAATTCAATCACAGCATCCTGCCTTTTTTTTTTGTCAGCCCCAGATATGCACAAAGATCTCCAGAAAAAAAGGTCTGCACCCAGTCATTTGCCCTTTTCATTTTGCACTACTCAAAGGTGACTGATTTCTGTGAGTAGTAAAATTTGTGGGCAAGGGTCTAAAAAAAATAAATAAATGACCTTTATCCAGAAACTGCACTGCAAATTTCAAGAATCTATGGAGATAGTCCCCGACGACAGTTATAAGGATGGAGGAACACTCCAAATACAGTAGACAAATGGAAAACATGATCACTGTTACAGTAAATCATGCATATTAATTGAAAAAATGAATAGGAGGATGCCAGTCTTCAGCCAGACATTTTAGGCTTTATAGCTGCACTCCTGCAGATGAGAAAGAAACCATGCTCTAAGACAGAGAACAAAGTGTGTTGCTCTCTCTTCTTTTTGCATCACAGGAATAAGGCAAGCAAACAATGAACTAACAAATGTCCTTACGGTAGTATAATAGTATAAAAAAGCCTATATGAAAATCTGAAATATTTACATACAGATACAAGAATACTAAGTTATATTTTAAAATTCTATACAACACCAACTTGTGAATTACATTATACAAATTAAATGCATATATAATGCATACAAGATAATCAGTGTAAAACCTGATCTAATTAACAAATATAGTGTCAAAATCAGTAACAATCTGTACTAAACCACCAATCCTAAAATGAGCACAGCACTTGTTGGATGGAGCATCAGAAGATATCCTACAGCAGTGATACTGGTATTCACATATCTGCTGCTATGCTAAGTACCTTATACCACAGTACTAGGCATACCATAAGCATAAATGTGTCAGGAAATTATATATATGATCTAAGAGAGTATCATGTAAGTCTACTCTTTGGGGTCTCAAAAATGGCAGTTGGACTAAGGCATGCCCTTCAGAAATGCCAAAGCAAATCTTATTCTGCCCCTGGACAGAAAGTACAGTTTTGTACCTACCATAAATGTAGATGTTAGAGTGTATTCACTGCTGCAGTCATTACACTTGGGTTATCCTGCCGTCAGGCAGTCCTGCAGTCAGCCAGAGTTTCAAAGTCTTGGTCCAGGGTCGGTTGCTGTCACTTCTTCCCTGACGTCAGTGCGCCAGGGGTATATAAGATGCAGCCGACACCATTTTCTTCAGTTTTTATTGCCCCAGATGTCAGGTGCCCCCAAATAGGTAGGCAATACATGTTGCTAATAAAACATACATAAAAAGTAAAACCAAAACCTTCAGTTACCAGCAAATACACCACATAGGTAGTATAGGGTAGAAAGGTATAGATAAGTCCCAGCTAAGAAAGAGGGGATGGAGGGAGGGTAACCTGGACTGCAGCAGTGAATACACTCGAACATCTACATTTATGGTAGGTACAAAACTGTACTATGTTCATCGTGTTTCACTGCTGCAGTCATTGCACTTGGGTTGAATCCCAAAGCTGAGGTAGGGTGGCTGGTTCTATAGAGGATTTGGGGTGGCTATCAGGCCCTGCAGCACTGAAGTGGCAAAGCCAGCTCTGGATTTAGAATAAAAAGGCAAGTGATAATGTTTGGTAAAGGTGTGCACTGAACTCCAAGTTTCAGCTTCCAGGATATCTTTGGCAGGTACTCCTCTAAGGTAAGCAGTTGAAGTGGCTGTTGCCCTGGTGGAATGTGGTCTAATGTTGCTAGGTACAGTTTTCCCATGCTGTGTGTAGCAGAAACATATACAGTGTCCTATCCACTTTGAAATAGTCTGCTTTGAAATAGCCTTTCACTCTGATCCTGCAGCATATGCTACAAACAATTGCTCAGTTTTCCTGAAAGCTTTTGTTTTGTCCAAGTAGAAATGTAGCTGTCTGTGTATGTCCAATGAATGCAGAAGTCTCTCCCCTTTATTCTGGGGATTTGGATAAAAGGTTGGCAAGTGAATAGTTTGGTTAAGAGCCACACTGGATACCACCTTAGGCATAAATGAAGGGTTTGTTAATAAAGAAACCCTGTCTTGGTGAAACATGATGAAAGGCTCCACTACCATTAGTGACTGTAACTCTGAGACTCTTCGTGCTGAGGTTATTGCCAGAAGCAGAGCAGTTTTCCATGACACATATTTTAATTCTGCTGAATTGCCTGGCTCAAAAGGAGGTAGTTAGTTTTTCCAAGACAAAATTAAGGTCCCAAGTTGGTGTTGGTGCTCTTCGGGGCGGTCTTATGTTTTTAGCCCCTCTGAGGTACTGTTTTAGCAATGGATGAGAGAAAATAGGAGGATCTGTGTTGTAATGAGCCGAGATGGCAGAGGCATGGCTCTTAACGGATGAAAAGGATAGGCCTTTGTCCAGCATCTCAGTTAAGTATTGTAATATTTGAGGAATATTTGGGACAAGAGGGTCAAAGCTTTGAGCCTGGTTCCAGGCACAGAATCTCTTCCACTTTTCTGAATAGGATTTCCTGGTGCTAGGCCTCCTGGCCTCCAAAATGACATCCATAATAGCATCAGAGAGAGGTGCTGTCTGCTTGACTAAGGAATCTGCCACACAGCCAGGTTTAAGGTTTTGAGCTGGCTGTGCAGGATCTGATTGTTTTGTTGAGTCAGAAGATGTGTAATTTGAGGTAAAATCCATGGTGGGCCTTGAGCTAAGTTCTTTAAGACTGGGTACCAATGCTGGCGTGGCCAGTCTGGGGCAATCAGGATCATTTTTGGCTTTTCTTGTCTGGCTTTTAGGAGTACCTTTGAAAGGAGAGGCAGTGGTGGGAAGGCATAAACTTTTAGGCTTTTCCAGCTGAACGAGAGAGCATCCACTTTCCATGCTTGTGTGTGGTAAGTCCTTGTGCAGAAATTCTGTAGTTAGCAATTCATTGGGGAGGCAAAAAGATCTATATCTGGGCTCCCCCATTTTTGTGTTATCATGCTGAATACTTGTGGATTTAATTTCCACTCGTGAGGATCCATAATGTTTCTGCTTAAGTCGTCTGCCAGAGTATTTTTCTTTCCTGGCAGGAATGGTGCTTGCAGATGAACTTGATAGGTTAGAGCTGTGTTCCACAAAGTCATGGTTTGTCTGCAGAGGGGATAAGAATGAGTGCCCCCTTGCTTGTTTATGTACCACATAACTGTGGTGTTGTCTGTCTTTAGTAATAGTTGTCCTGGATACAGAAGGTCCTTGAAAGCGGTTAGGGCATTTTGTACAGCTACCATCTCTTTTTGATTGATGTGAAGATGCATTTGGTCTGCGGCCCACTTGCCCTGAATACATTTTCCTGCCATGTGTGCTCCCCAGGCGTAATCCGAAGCATCTGTTGTTAGAGTCTGCCTGGCTGTGGGTAGAGTGAAAGGCTGTCCCTTGTTGAGGTGACATGCCTGTGCCCACCATCGAAACTCCTGTTGTAGGCAGGGGAAAAGTGGTACTACTGCTTCCAAACTGTGACAGTGTTGAGTCCAAACACTTTTTAGGTACCATTGTAATTTCCTCATATGCAGTCTGGCATATGGTATTAGTAGTATGCAGGATGCCATGAACCCCAAGGCCTGCAGAATTTTTCTTGTTGCCATCAATTGAAAGTACTGAGTCAGTTGTCTTTGCTTCTCTGGCATGAGATAAGCCATCTGGGCCGTTGTATTTAAGCTGGCACCCAGGAATATTATCTCTTGTGAGGGCCCTAGTTTTGACTTCTTTTCGTTTACTGTGTACCTTAGGCAAATTAGCAATCTTTTAACAAATGCCAGATGCTTTAGAAAAATGTCCTTGCTCTCTGCTTGAATAAGGCAGTCATCCAAGTATGGATATATTTGAATTCCTTTTTGTCTGCAAAATGCAATTACTGGTGCCAGGCATTTTGTGAATACCCTGGGCGCAGTAGATAAGCCAAAGGGCAGTGCAGAGAATTGGTAATACATTGAACCAGCCTTCTTGCCCAGCATGGGAAGAAGCTGCTGAAGAGTCAACATTTTGACTTTCGAACATCCAGGTAAGTATTTAGAGTAGAAAGGTCCAGTATGGGTCTCTGGGCTTTGTCCTTTCTGGGGACCAGGAAAGGTCTTGAGTAAAATCCTTGTCCTTGCTCCTGTTGTGGCACTTTTTGAATAGCTCTCATGTCCATGAGGGCTGTAATTTGTTTTTGTGCCTCTGCCTATTGATTTGGTGGCAGGTCTGGCATTCCTTTTAGCCTTGGTAGAGTGTGAAAGTGGAACCTGTAACCTTGAGACACAATATTCAGAACCCATTTGTCTTGGGTGATTATATGTTAATTTTGTGAGAAAAGTGCTAGTTTTCCCCCCTAAGGGATCTTCCAAAAGGTAAGTGCTTGGCATTTGAAGGGGGAAGTCATTGGGACTGTTTCCTATAAGGTTGTGACTTGTCTTCCCCTCCTTTTGGGGTTGAAGCACCCCACTGTCGTGGTTTGTAAGAGCCTTGGGGATGAGATCTGCCTCCGGGACGTCTGTATCTGCCTCTTGTGGTCTGTCTGACACTGGAAAGGACCAGTTTTTGGAGGGCCAATTTCTGCTAAATCGAGGTGGCTGTACCTGTAAGAAATCCTTCACTGTTTGCATAGATTTTGCCTTATCCTCCATTTTCTTTAAAACCTCTTCTGCCTTAACACCAAATAAAATATCCTGCTGTAAAGGAGCATCTAATAATTTTGCCTTAACATGATCAGGTAAAACCTTGTTCTTTTAACCAAGCATGCCTTCGAATCACAGATCCTGTAACTGCTGCTCTACAAGAAGCCTCTAATGAATCAAAACCACATTGCAGAGTATGTTTTCCCACTTGTTCAGCTGCATGCAATAAATCCTGCATTTCCTTATAGTCAGGATGTTCTGAACTTGTAAGCATTTTCTGTTTTAACAGAGACATTAAATATTGTTGGTATTTAAGCATGTGAAACTGGCAATTTAAAGCTCTCACTGCTAAGGTTGCAGAAGTGTAAACTTTCTTCCTCCATCTGTCTAATGCTCTAGAATCCCTGTCAGAGGGAACTGGATTTTTAGCTGTGGAAGTCTTTACCCCTTTGAGACCCTGGGAAATAGTTTCTGGGTCAGCGACAGGGTTTTTATAAAGAAATTTGTGAGAGTCCGGGACTCTGTAGTACCTGTCTGGCTTCACTGGAGCAGGGGGCAAATAATCAGGATTTAAACTGGATTCAGAGAACACATCATCCACAATATCCAACACTGGCAGAATAGCAAGGGGCCTGTGCTGAGGCAATAAAAGAAAGTCTCTGAGCCTTTTCTTGGATTCTGAGTAATCCTGGCCCTCCCAATGGAAATGCTCCCTCATGGTATGTAAAGTTTCCCCAAAAGAGTAATCCTCAGGAGGAGAGGCTGAAGGGATTAATTATTCAGCATCAGAGTCCTCATAGGGGAGTAAAGAGTATCCGTGGTCTGAAGAGGAATCAGATGAAATGGAAACCTGGTCAGAGGAATCATAGTCTGTATCCTGCCTAGGCCTTTTATCTGGAGGGGGATGGGAACCCCCGATCAGAGTAATTAAGTCTTTGGCCATTTTGTCCAGTCCAGGTGAATGCTGTACTTGCTTCTTTGTCTTTAATGGAGTTTTAGATTTGGCTGTAGATACAATGGTAAGATGTGAAGGTCTGAAAACCCCCTCAAAAGCCGACACCTGCTCAGAGGCTCCAGACCCATCTGAGGGGTTAGTTTCCATAGGCCCAATACCTTGAGTTTCCAGAGGCCTAGGCATCTCTACGTGAGAGTTGGAGGCAGCCTGTGGCTCTGAGGTAGCTGGTGTCAGGGGCTGCGAAAGCGCCTCACTGAGAACCGGTGACTGGCCTAGAATAGGCTTCATAGTCAGTTTTGGGCCTCGGATGCCTGTCTTTTTCCTTGTTATTTGCGTTTTTTGTGTATTCCGGTCGTCGGTTGTTCAGACGGCATGGTATAATTGAAACTTCGGCCAAAGTAATGTCGAGCAAAATCAAACAGACGTTTAATAGTGAGTTTGTTAAATCTAGCACAAAACCGACAACTAGTGGTATCGTGGTATGGGCCTAGGCATGGAATACAGTAAGAATGAAAATCTTTATGAGGTATTTGCTTCCCACAAGAAATACAATTATTAACTTTTTCTGACATCGGTCTGAGGCAAGAAAAAGTATCCCCAATGGGGTAACTTAGCTTTATTGAAGACTTTGGTTCTGAAATTCGAACTGAAAATCTCAGGAGTCGGCCGACCAGCTCTTGCGAACTGCTTTTGCTTTGTGCACCATGCGGCAAGAAAGACAGAAGAAAATGGCGTCGTCTGCATCTTATATACCCCTGGCGCACTGACGTCAGGGAAGAAGCGACAACAACCGACGCCGGAATAAGAATTTGGAACTCTGGCCGACTGCGGGACCGCCTGACGGCAGGATAACCCAAGTGTAATGACTGCAGCAGTGAAACACGATGAACATCATGCAATATGGAATGGTTGAAAAATGTGCACTGATGGCCATGAGGCAGGTTTCACAAATACTATGAGCAAATAAGTTGTAAAAATGTTTGCAAAAGAGAATAAAGGCAGCAGATGATGTGATGTAGTGAGCCTTAAGCTCCCCAATGCCTTTTATGTACAAGGAAAAAAAAAAAAAAAAAAAAAAAGGAGCTACCTAGCCACTTGTTTCCCTGTTGTCTTGTGTCGGGGGTTGGCATAATAATTAAGATGTTTACCTTACAGTCAAAAAGGTACGCAGTTTCATTCTTACTAAGGGGGAATTGGCTAGACTTAAAATGGTTCACAAGGACAGCTAGCCAAGTACTTTAACCATTATGCTAAATCCCAACCACTCCATAGGAAAGGCGTTTACCTCAGAGACACAAGGTACAGGATTTGACTCTCGTCTTTCAAATGGAAACTGGCTAGGCTTAAAACGGCCTGCAAAGCAACTAGCCTCACACATGAACAGATTGCCTAATGGGTTTACACATTTCTACTTAATAACCTAAAGGCCGCATCAAAAAGTACAGTTTTGTACCTACCATAAATGTAGATGTTCGAGGATCCACATTGCTGCAGTCCTAACCATTGGGTAGTCCGCTGTCCAGTCGGCCCGAATACCAAAGTATATGGCTGACGTCGGTCAAGGCGCATTAGACTGATGTCAGGACGTCAGGGTACTAATGCGCATGACCGACGTCATATCCTCAGTCTTTTCTTGCCCCAGATGTCAGAAGACCCTAAAAAGACAAGGCCCAAACCAAAAAACCAAAAAACCCTGCACCAAACATATATACAATATATATACAAATGTACAAGAGTATATCCTAACCCACACCACCACCCCTAAACACAGAGGGGAAGGAGGGAGGGTAAATTGGACTGCAGCAATGTGGATCCTCGAACATCTACATTTATGGTAGGTACAAAACTGTACTATGTTCTTCATTCCACATTGCTGCAGTCCTAACCATTGGGTAGAATCCCAAAGCAGAGTTAAGGGAGGCTGGCAAATCATAAGGAAGCAGGAGCTGTCAACATGCCTTGCAAAATAGCTGTGGCAAAACCAGCCCTAGATTTAGAGTAGAGAGGAAGATGGTAATGCTTAGAGAAAGTATGCACTGAACTCCAAGTAGCTGCCTCCAAAATATCCTTAGTTGCCACCCCCCTTAGAAATGCTGTTGAAGTGGCAGTAGCCCTAGTGGAATGAGGCCTAATCCCAGCTGGAATCTCCTTGCCATGATGGGAATAACAAAATGAAATGCAAAACCCAATCCACTTAGAAATAGTTTGCTTAGACACAGGCTTGCCCTGAGAACTCAAAGCAAAAGAAACAAACAACTGCTGAGACTGCCTAAAATCCTTAGTCCTGCTTAAATAATAACGCAACTGCCTCTGAACATCTAAAGTGTGCAAAATCTTTTCCCCCTTATTTTGGGGATCTGCATAGAAAGTAGGCAAATGAATAGTCTGGTTTAAAGCCACACTAGAAACCACCTTAGGCATAAAGGAAGGATTAGTACGTAATGATACCCTATCCTTATGGAAAATCAAAAAGGGCTGTACTGCCATAAGGGCCTGCAACTCAGAAACCCTTCTTGCAGAAGTGATAGCCAACAAAAAAGCAGTCTTCCGTGACAAGTATTTCAATTCAGCAGTAGCCGCAGGCTCAAAAGGTTGTAGAGTAAGTTTTTCCAACACAAAATTGAGATCCCAAGCAGGTGTAGGAGCTCTACGTGGGGGTCTTATATTCTTTGCCCCTCTAAGAAACTGCTTGAACAAAGGATGCGAAAACAATGGTGGGTCACAATCATAGTGAGCTGAAATTGCTGCAGCATGAATCTTAATGGAAGAGAAGGACAAACCTTTGTCCAATAACTCAGTAAGATATTGAAGAGCCACAGTCAAATTAGGCTCAGAAATCTCCAAATTCTTTGCTGCACTCCAAAATAAAAATCTCTTCCATTTTTCTGCGTACACTTTCCTTGTACTAGGTCTTCTGGCTTCCATAATTACATTTAAAACTTGTTGAGGAAGTTGAGACCTGCTGTGTTTCAGAACAGAATATGCCAGGCTGTTAGATGAAGAGAGTGAAGCTTGACATTGAGCAGGTGACCGTCCTTCTGAGATAACAGATGTGGAATCAAAGGCAAAGGCCATGGAGGCTTCCTTACCAGACTCCTTAGTAGTGGGTACCAGTGTTGCCGAGGCCAATCTGGAGCTATTAAAATCATCCTTGGCTTGTCTTGTCTGACCTTTAGGAGCACCTTTGGAAGAAGAGGCAGAGGTGGAAAGGCATACACATGAAGATTTTTCCAACTGAAAGAAAGAGCATCCACTTTCCAAGCTGTCTGATGAAACCCCTTTGTGCAAAACTTTGGCAGCTGGTGGTTTAGTGGAGAAGCGAACAGATCTATGTCTGGAGTTCCCCATGACACTGTCAATTTCTGAAATACATGAAGATCCAGTTTCCACTCGTGGGGATCCATGATTTCTCTGCTTAACACATCTGCTAAGGAGTTCTGTGCTCCCGGCAGAAACCTTGCCTGAAGAGTGAGTTGCAAGCTGAGTGCAGTCTCCCATAAAATCATTGCTTGCCTGCATAATGGGTAAGAATGTGTTCCCCCTTGTTTGTTGATGTACCACATGACAGTTGTGTTGTCTGTTAGAATCAACACCTGCCCTGGAAGAAGTAACTCCTTGAAAGCCATTAATGCAAACTGGACTGCTAACATCTCCTTCATGTTGATATGTAGATGCTGTAGTCTGGCAGGCCACTTGTCTTGTATCCACTTTCCATTTAGATGAGCTCCCCAAGCAATGTCCGAGGCATCTGTCGTTAAAATCTGACTCGCCTCTGGCCGGGTCACAGAGAGTCCCTTGTTTAGGTGACATTCCTGAGCCCACCACAGAAATTCTTTTTGAATGCAAGGTATTATTTGAATGACAGTGTCCAAATCCTGGCAGTGCTGTGTCCATACATTTTTGAGATACCATTGTAGCTTCCTCATATGCAGTTTGGCATTGGGAAGCACCAGAATACAAGATGCCATGAACCCTAAGGCTTGAAGGACTGTCCTTGCAGTCAGCCCGGACTGAAGAGATAGTTGATGGAAGTAACTGGAAAGATTCTTTTGTTTGTCCGGGGTTAAAAAGGCCATCTGGGCTGCTGTATTCAGTCTCACACCCAGAAAGCACATGTCTTGAGAGGGTACTAGACTGGACTTTATTTCGTTCACAGAATACCCTAGGCATCTTAGCACTGCTATGACATATTCCAAATGCTGTAGAAGGTCTTCTTTTTCTTGGGCCAGAATCAGGCAATCGTCCAAATAAGGATAGACTTGAATTCCTTTTAGCCTGAAGTACGCTATCACTGGAGCCAGAACCTTTGTGAATACTCTGGGCGCAGTAGATAAGCCAAAGGGCAATGCAGAGAACTGATAATGAGAATTTCCAGCTCGAAAACGCAGATACTTTCTGCAACTTAGTCTTATAGGCACATGAAGGTAAGCTTCCTTGAGATCTAAAGTTACCATCCAGTGATCTTTGCCCAGCAGAGGTAAAAGCTGTTGTAACGTCAACATTTTGAACTTGGGAATGTCCAGATAAGTGTTGAGGATAGATAAATCCAAAATTGGTCTCCACGTGCTCCCCTTCTTTGGTACTAGGAACAGGCGAGAATAAAATCCTAGGCCCCTTTCTGGTACAGGGACAGGCTGAATGGCCCCTATTTGGAGTAACAAAGAAATTTGTTTGTGAGCCTCTTTCCTTTGAGGAGGAGGAACGTCTGGCATGCCTTTGAAAGGGGGCAAGGTATGGAAATAAAACCTGTAACCGTGGTGAATGATATCCAAAACCCATCTGTCTTGAGTAATTAAATTCCAATTTTCTTTGAAAAGAGACAGTCTTCCTCCCAAAGGAGCTGCCAGACGAGAATGTACTGGCAGCTGAAAAGGCAGGTCATTGGGTCTGTTTACGAAAGGACTGACCCCTGCCCTCACCAGAAGTCTGAGCAGGAGAACTCCCTGTTCTAGGCCTAAAAGAACCTTGAGCTCTGCCCCTACCACGTCTAGACCTACCCCTAGACTGGGAATCATAAGCAGGATATGTCCATCCCTTAGTAGGCCAATTTCTGCTAAACTTTGGAGGCTGCACCTGCAAAAAATCTTTAACAGTCTGCATAGATTTAGCCTTGTCCTCCATTTTCTTTAAAACTGCTTCCACAGGCGAACCAAACAACACATCAGACTGCAAGGGAGCATCCAAAATCCTTGTCTTAACATGCTCAGCTAAATTCTGATCTCTCAACCAAGCGTGCCTGCGAAGAACAGAGCCAGTGGCAGCCACCCTCGAGGAGGCCTGCACAGCATCAAAACCACATTGCAAAGAATGCTTACCCACTTGTTCAGACACATGAACTAAATCCAGCAACTCTTTACACTCAATACCTTCCGCCAGAGCATCCACCTTAGATTTCAATTGTGAAAGGAGATAATTTTGATATTTTAACATGTGAAACTGACAATTCAACGCCCTCATGGCTAAAGTGGAAGAAGTATACACTTTCTTTCCCCATCTATCCAAAGCCCTTGCCTCTTTATCAGAGGGAACAGGATTTTTAACAACAGAGGCCTTAACACCCTTAGGCCCCTGAGAAACAACTTCTGGGTCTGCCCTAGGACTCTTAAAAAGAAACTTATGAGTTTCAGGCACCCTATAGTACCTATCAGGTTTAACAGGGGCAGGAGGCAAAGAATCAGGGTTCAGGGAAGCCTCTGCAAAAACATCCTCCACCACATTCAACACCGGAGGTATAGCTAAGGGCCTATGCTGGGGTAAAAACAAAAATTCCCTAAGCCTCTTCCTGGAATCAGAGAAATCCTGGCCTTCCCATTTAAAATGCTCCCTCATGGAATGCAGAGTCTCTGAAAATGAAAAATCCTCAGGTGGAGAAGCTGAAGGAGTGGAATCATCCACATCAGAATCAGAATAATGAGGAAACTCCTGCAAGTCTTCAGCCGAAGACTCAGAAGCCTCAGAACACTGTTCAAAACTTTCAAACTCAGGCTCCACCCTAGGCCTCTTGTCAGGCGGGGGCATAGAACCTCTAATCATAGTAATCAAATCCTCTGCCATTTTAAGCATATGTTTCTTAGGCACAGAGCCTGAAGTGCCTGGAGAAGCCCCCACTGAAGCTAAACTTGGCCTACCCCTCAAAGAAGTCTTGGAAACAGAAGGAGAGGCTCTAACAACCTTAGGAAGAGAGGGAAGAACAGCTACCTGAGAAGCCCCCTCTGCCTGGCCTACCTCCTGAGAGGGCACATCCTGTAACAGTAAAGTCTCAGCCTGAGACTCCACAGAAACTCCAGGCAAAACCTCTGGCTCCACTGAGCCTTCTAAAGAACCGACGTCCGGGACTGCCGGTTCTTCAACCCTAGACTTCGCTGCTTTGTCCTTGCGCTTTTTGGACGAAGCGGGCGTCGGAGCATCCGACGGCATTTTATAATTACAACGCTTCCCAAACACTAACCTGGCACAGTCTAACCTTCTCTTAATAGTGCGTTTGTTAAATCTAGCACAAGAGCGGCATCCAACAACGTCGTGCTCAGGCCCTAAACAAGGTATACACAAAGTATGGTAATCCCTATGAGGTATCTGTTTCCCACAAGAAATACAGTTATTCACTTTTTCTGACATCCGTTAAATACTGAGGCAAAAACCAAAATGTCCCCCCACGCGGTACTTAGCCAACTTTGATTCGGTCTGAAACTCCGACTTCAGAAAATTTCAGAACGCCAACCTGCACTCGCAAAACTGCTTCTGCATCGGACCATGCGGCAAAAAAGACTGAGGATATGACGTCGGTCATGCGCATTAGTACCCTGACGTCCTGACATCAGTCTAATGCGCCTTGACCGACGTCAGCCATATACTTTGGTATTCGGGCCGACTGGACAGCGGACTACCCAATGGTTAGGACTGCAGCAATGTGGAATGAAGAACATCCCATGCAATGTAAAATTTCTTCCTTTCATTTTCTTTCATGCAAGACAAACAAGCTGAATTGACTGTTTCAAGGTTAATTCAGTGACCACTTTTGGCATAATGCAGGGATTTGTTCATATGTATGTATGTATGTATATATATATATATATATATATATATATATATATATATATATATATATATATATATATATATATCTATATCTATATATATATATCTATAGTGTTGGTGGAAAAAGAACAGTTCAAGTTGAACTTACCATAACAGTAGGTGTTCAAATGATCACTGCTGTAGTAGCCCTAGCTATACGGATTATATCCTGCCAAGCATGAAACAGCCAGCCAACTGCCAAAGCTTCAGGGCACCTTCCATATAACCAAACAGTTAAGCAGCTCGAGCTGAGCTGACTAAAAGGCAAGTTTGGGTACAAAGCCCTTCAGAGTTTTCTTACCAGCACACAGAGGGAGGTTGAGCCCTGAAAGGACAGTGCCAGAAATGACAAAAATAAATGCCCACAACCTGGCATCAAAAACACACCAAACAACACGGGGGATGGAGGGAGGAGGCAGCTACTGCAGCAGTGATCACTTGGAACATCTACAGTTATGTTAAGTCCAACTTACTCAACTGTAATACGTTCATCCTACTGATAACTGCTGCAGTAGCCTTAGCTATATGGGTTGACTGCCACATCTAACTACATTTGAGAGGTGAAGAAGAGTCCAGAAACCCTTGGAGAATGGTCAAAGCAAAGCTTGATCTAGACCTAGAGAAGGAATCAAGCTTATAGTGCTTTGTAAACATATGTACAAAGGACCAAGTAGCAGCTTCTAGAATACTTACAGAACCCAACCCTTTCCAAAAAGCCATAGATGAAGCCAAGGCCCTGGTACAGTAGGCCTTGATCCTACCTGGAACAGTTTTGTTATGGGTAGTATAACAAAAGGTAATAGCTTTAGACAACCATTTAGAAATTGTCCCTTCTTACCTCCACAAGAGATCAACAACAGATCTGAAGAGCTGAAAGATTTAGTTCTGTCAAGATAGTACCGGAGGTGTCTGTGCACATCCAAGGTAGTGTATCCTTTCTCCCTCTTTTTTAGCTTTAGGAAAGAAAATGGGGAGCTGGACAGTTTGGCATAAAGTAAACTCAAGATACTACTTTAGGCATAAAAGAAGGATTAGTTCTCAAAGAAACCCTGTCCCTATAGAAAATGAATTAGGCTTGACTCACCTTAAGACCTTGCAACTCAAATACCCTTCTTGCAGAGGTCAGAGCAATTAGCAAAACTATTTTTCATATTAAGAACTTCAAGTCCACCAGATTAACTGGTTCAACTGGAACAAGTGTTGGCTTCTCTAACACAAAATTAAGATCCCAAGAAGGGGCCACTTGTTTTCTTGGTGACCTATTATGCAGATTCCCTTTCAAGAATGCTTTGATAGGAGACTTTATTGAAAGAGGAAGATCCATGGGTGGACATGCTGAAATGGCCTGTGATGCCTGTGCCCTGGCCCAGCAATCAAGGAGCCTCAATTCTCACCATTAACACAAGTGAGGGGCGTCTCGTATAGAAGGATAGGATAACAAATACACACAGTAAAGTGCAATTTTCCTTAAGAGCACACAGAGATCACAGTCAGTCCAGGGCTGTTCACTTCCCTTGCTCTCCAGGTCCCCAATAAGACTTCCCACTGTCACAGCTATAGGGTCCAGATCTCAGCCTAGCTGGGCAAGCTAAAACCTCCAGCACCCTCTCTGTCCAACCAGTGCTTCGTGTCCCTGCCCAAGTAGCTGACACACACACTTTGAGATAACAGTTTATACAACTACACAGACACTCCTGGAAAAGGCTGGCACAGGTTCTCCAGCTGTGCCCCTATTATCCAGACTATATGGTAGTACCGCGTGCCACCACCCAGCTAATATTTATCAGCTATTCAAAGGCCCTTAAAAGGGTGTCCAATTATTACTGTGCAATATTATTATCCAATCAGTAGTATCACCTAACAGCCAAAGCTTATTAGAGTGACTTGGTACAGTAATCACTACAACTACGCAATGTACTCTAGAGCTTAAATGATCTCTACACAAAACAGCCACAGTTGAAAGGTTTAAAAATATTTAATAATAAATACTAAAAACACAAGACAATACTTCTTACTACACAGTGCTAATCAAGAGTTCAGAGATCACAGAGAAATACTTAAAATAATTCAGTAGTACAGTTCTGACATCACAGAAAAACACAGTCTAATCTTTCTGGTTCCTAGCTATTTCTAAGAGAAAATACAAGTCTAAAATAAACTTACTTATAGAGCAAAGGCAGTGCTGAGTTGGATGGTCAAGACAAAAATGCTTAATATTGTCTGATTCTCTCTGTTTTTAAAACTGATTCATATTACATCATTCTTCCCACTTTCCTGGAGTTCCCAGGCTACACATTACATCATTCTTCACACTTCCCTGGGTTCCCAGCCCAACAGAAACTGCATTTCCATTCTTAAGATCTCCTTTTATCTTGCAGCTGGTCAGGAAGCAGAGCAATAAAAATCCATGTGTATGTTTAAATCTAGCAATTTAACTCTTGGTTAAAACAACAGAAAGAATTTCTTCATCTAGACCCTACATCAAAGGGTCACTACATGCTTTACTTTGGTCAGGAGAGTGCACTGCTGTCCCATTTTTTCCCAGTTCCACATGTAATACTATTTCTTTACATTTAAGACAACAAGCCTGTAGTTTACATTCATATTTACAAATGACAGAATTATCTGCAAAATTCTATCTGGCTAGGCTGGCAGCTTTCACATTTCTTCACCCACTCTTCACATGGCCAATAAACGAACCCTGACAGAGGAAAAAATGAAGGCCATGGGATAGTAACTCACACAAACACTGTAAAACCGGAGAAGAACTAGCCCTGAATGGGTGCTGGATAAGTTGTTGGCACCAACTAGAAAAACCTTTTCCATTTACTAATATATGATTTCCTAGCAGCAGGCTTTCTTGCCTCCATTAGTATCTGCTGCACGTCCTCAGAAAATAGGTGCGTAAAAGGAATACAGACCCTATCATGCAGGCAGTCAACTGAAAACGGCTGATGTCTGCTTGCATCAAACACTACTACTCTTGTGTAAGTAGATCCAGTCTGTGAGGAATTTTACGTTAACTACCCCTGGTCATTTTCAAAAGAAGGGAGGACCACAGTTGCCTGGAACAGAAGGTAGTCACCACAGTGATTTTGATTCCTTCTGAATCTTCAGAAGGATCCTGGATATTAATGGAAAGGGTAAAAAAGCATATAAGAATATTACTGTCAAAGGAAAAGAAAAGGCATCTGCCTTCCAGGCCTTCTTGCATGGAGTCCTGGAATAGAATCCTTCTGGTTAACTGTTCAGAGAGGAGGCAAAGAGGTCTAACTTGACGAACTCCCCACTGATGGATCAAATCTTGGAAGATCCCAGATGTAGTTTTCATTTGTGAGGGTCTGACCTGGTCCGGCTCGCCTTGTCTGTCACACAATTTTGCTCTGACAGAATGTAGGATGCTATAGAGCAAGTGTGTCATGAAGCTATATCCCAAACTAACAGAGCTAGTCTGCAAAGGGGATAAGACCTGGCTCCCCCTTGCTAGTTAATGTACCACATGACTGTGGGGTATTGTCTGTAACCAGTTGAAGAGATCCAAGAAACCAAAGATGGCTCAGAGTTCAGAGCCTAGACCAGGGCAAGCATCCTCTTGATACTTGTGTGTTTTCATCTGTCCTTGGTGTGTCACCCCCCTCCCCCATACTTTTATCCATCCTGAAACTGTTTCCCAAGCAAAGTCCAAAGCTTTTGTGGTGACTGCTTTGGAACAGGGAGGGAGAAGGGGAGGCCTGGATATAAGGATACCTGTTGTCTCCAGCAAACTATTTCTCTTATGACAAACCCCAGTACTGGGATTTGAAAAAAATTAAGGTGTTGATGCTGGGACCAAAGGGATTTCAGATACTACTGTATCCTTCTCATGTGGAGTCTTGCCAGGGTATCATGAGACTCAGATGCCATTACACTCAAAATCCTTAGGTATTCCTTCACAGTGACCTAAATCTGAGACCTAAATAAGGATCCATTTCCACTGGAAAAATTATTTGAACTGAGGCTTCTAGTTGACGTGTCAGAACACCATTTTGTGTGAAGGGGTCAAGAAGGACTTGTGAATGTTCTCTTGGAATCCCAGCCAAGAGAGAGAGATTCCTGACACTTTGACAAACATTCTGCAAAGATACTAAAGTTGTCTAAACATGGGAAAATGTGGATACCATGTAGACTGACATGAACTATAATTAGAGCTAGACACTTTGTGAACACTCTTGGTGCAGTGGATAGCCGAAAGGGTAAGGGAGAGAACTGATATGATCCAGACTCTCAAAACCTTAAGAAACACCTGAAGTTTGCATGCAATAAGCATATTTTAAGTCTAACAAACAGAACTATCCCCAACCAGTGATAAAGTCCATGGAGAACTTCAGAAAAGACAAGAACCAAAAAAATATGTTTAACAGCAGTAAAAGCTCAAAAAAACAGTATAAAGTTATTTATTGAACGTGAGTGCTTTCGCAATGAATAGCATTGCTTCATCAGACAATACCGCAGCACTGAATCTTCATATATACAATCAAGCTAAAAGCAATAAAAACAATTACCCAAGCATACTTGACAAAACTCCCTCCAAAACACTCACTTGTTAAAAAAATTTTCCTGCTCACTTAAAAATTAAGGTAACAGCACTCAATATTATGTTACATTGTAGGGCATATAACTTCAACTTCCCAGATTTCAAAACAGGTTATATGGGCACAGAATCATTTAATCCATACTCCCTACATACTCCTCAGTATCCACTGTAACTTGACATTTTCTGTCCTGTTAATAAAATCCCCCATTCTATCACTCTCAACCAAAGCATGCAGAATTTGAAAAAGAAAAACATGGTCAGCTCCTACTTGCAAGGTATGCTTCGCCAAAGCACTGTAGTCAAGACCTTTCCTAGTGCAATAAGTGTGATCCCTGATGCGTTCCCTTAGACAGAGATTAGTTTTACCTATATAGAATTTAAAACAGAACTTACAGTGCGTTACGTATATGACATTCTTAGTAATGCAGTCAGCTGCTACCCTCAATAGCCACAAAAAAACAGTCCCTGGATACCTAAAGAATTGGGACTCAATGAAATCACAAAAGGTACATGAATTACATTTCCTAGTGCCTGTTAACCCCTCAGTGTCCACAGTACGCAACCTAGGGTAACATAATCATTGCTTCAATGTTCTCTTATTCTTATACATAAAGCTGGGTCGTAAATCAACCAACCCAGCTGTCTTTTCATTCAGACATAAGATGTGCCAATTACTGCGCATCACTTCCCTTACTTTATTCACATCCCTGGTGTATGACAGAATGACAGGGATCTCATTACTATGCCTCAACCTGTCCATCCTAGTCCTTGCGCCACCAGAAAAATACATCCTTGCTCTACCTTCCCTCTCCAGAAGAATCTTCTGATATGCATGATCTACCTCCATCTGAGTGTACCCCCTCCCCATAAACTCATGCTTCAAATTTTCCAGGCCTTTAATAAAGTCTTGTTCCTCAGAGGATAAGCGTGAACCTCTCACCGCTTGCCTCTTGATTATATTAGTGAAAATGTGTTGGGGATGCATGCTACCCCTGTGCATATACACCGGACGGTAACAGTCCTTCCTATACATCTTGGTGGATAAACCACCAGAAACATCTCTCACTACCTCTACATTCAAGAAATCAAATTCTCTCAGCAGACCACTTCATGGTAAATTTCAAAAAGTCACTACTACCACTCAAGTATTGAAAAAATTTCAGAAGGGCCTCCTCATTTCCTTTCCAGTCCACAAAAAGATAATCACCGAAACGTCGATAAAAATACACATGAGGATCTCCTACACTCAATATATGTTGATATTCTCACTCCATCACCAGGTTCGCAACCATTGCCACACCTGCCATCTGCCAATAACAGGTGTTACTGAAAAGAAAGATATTATGCTCCAAGACTAATTCCAACAACAGACAAATTAAATCCTTCTGTTGGGCCTCTAACTTGCCATACCTGGTTAAGCAATTTTTGACTATACTTACACCCTCTTGATTGGGTATACACGTGAATAATGGGGAATAATACAGAAGACAGACAGCTCACAACACTGACACCCATATCGCAGACACCAAAAGCCTGATACACGAAATACCGACAATGGGGAAATGGTAAGTCTCCATAGTGCGGAATGGAAATAGTTCCTTTCTGCACTGTAGTGCGATCTCGGAGTTGGTATATTAAAGTTATGGTGGGGGGGGACGGAGCACCCCATGGGGGGTGCAAGGGGGCAGAGCCTGCTAGCAGAAAAAAGGAAATGTTATTTTCCTTTTTTCTGGAGTGGTGCTGCTGTCAGTATTTCGTGCGTCGGCGATGTGGGTGTCGGTCTTCTGTAGGGGATCCAAAAAATGATACCACATCCACAGTGACCAAGATGTCTATTGCCTCACTCAATGACCCAGAAGTCTCACTGTACAAATCTCGTAAAAAGTGCTCCGTATTTCTCCAAACAGTGGAACACTCATTCAACACTACTCAACTGTTTGTCCAAGTATATTGAAATGGGTTCGGTCAGCCACCCACCACCTGCTACAATGGGCCGGAAAGTAGGATGTACAGGATCTTTATGGACCTTTAGGAAACCATGCAATCATGGTACAAGTGGCTCACCTACTTTAAAGTGCTCAAACAGTTCCCTCGTTATCAGTTCCAGACAGGCACATTCATGGAGACTGTTAAGAATACGATCCTTCATTCTTCCTACAATACTCAACAATTTTATACACCTTATCATCTTGTAGCATCAGTTGAATCCCATCAAAGTAGTAGTCCTTGTCTAGAACTACCACCAGTCCCCTCTTATCCGCTGGGCAAATAACTACTTCAGTATTATTCTGCAAATCATACAAAGCTTGTTGCTCAGCTTCAGATAAATTGCTTCTCTTAAGCTGCTGCCTCTGCCCTAAACAGTTGTACAAATCAGATTCACGGGCATGCAAAAAAACCTCAGTTGCAGACATTAAACTAGGCATAAAAATACGTGTTTTTTAAAAGTAGTCCCAACAGTGGGTTCACTGCTATTAAATGCCATTCTTAAAGAAAGATTGCATACAAACATTCGCAATTCAGTCAGTGTATCAGTAATGTCTGCTTTCACAGTTGGAATAAATCCCAAACCTTTACTTAACAGCAACTACTCAGCATCGGTTAAAACATACAGAGAAATATTCCACACTATGCCCACCTGATTGGGGCCCCACATTTTCTTTAGAGTTCTCATATTGCTGGACAGTAGCAGTTCCTTCCTCTTCTGTCCTCCTCACTGGCCTTCTTGCTTGTAGGATTTAGCATCTGTGGTCTTTTAGTCTAGTATTATCAAGAAACTTGGAGGTAGAGGAGGTAACAGGTTGTGACGTAATATCATTTTGAATTTGGGCACAATCATAAATAGGTTTAGGAAAGAAAGATCCAGAACTGGTCTCCAAGCATTTTCTTTCTTTGGCACTAGGAACATTCTTGAATGAACTTCCCCACCTGGGAAGGAGGAACTGGTTATATCACTCCTTGGGACTGCATGTGATGAAGAACAAGTGAAAACAAAAAATACTGAACTACAGGATGAGGACAGACCCCCAGGGAAGAAGGAATTTTCTCCCACTGGCTTCTATAGCCCTGATGAATAATTTTCAAAATCAATTTGTCTGAAACAATGCAATACCAAACAGCAAAATGGAGGTTCAGACTTTCTTTAAGAAAAAAGGGCCAGGGTGGGAAGAAGTCACAAGATCTCTTGAATATTCATTCAGACTTGGACTGTTGTTGGTTTTGGGTGATTCAAGACTTCTTTTTGAAACCCCTTTTCCATTTCTTCTTAAAAAAAGAAGTTATGTCTTACCATAATGTCCCAATCTGTGTTGTCGATCTTCACTAATCCTTGACTGTGGGCTCAGTTCAGAGCCTCAGAACAGACTCAGCTGTTCATTTCAGCTCGCGCCTTCCAAAACTCTCAAGCTAGGCTCTATCCATGATGCTCCTCTGTAAATTACCTCAGACAGTGTTTGCCCATAATAGTGACAGACAGATAAAAGCAATAAATAAGAGACCATATCTAATCCCATATTATGAAGCCAGTCTTTAGGAGTATTCAGTCCACTAAGAGTCTTAGGTAAGGGGGGGGACGTTAAGGATTAGTGAAGATCGACAACACAGAAGGAACATTAAGGTAAGACATAGCTTCTTTACCTGATGTTGTTAATCTTCACGTCATCCATGAGTGTGGGATGGAGTCATGAGCACCTGAATCCTGGGAGGTCTCATGGAAGAATATTCTGGAACACCATTGAGCCGAATGATGCACGTCCCCTAGAGACCTGGTCCAGGTTGTGATGAGTAATAAAGGTATGAGGAGATGGCACGTAGCTGCTGCACAAATGTCATCTAAAGGAGGTATAGCATGAAAATTTGCAGAAGCTGCTACAGCTCTCCAATGAGCTTTCACAGGATATGGTGGTTGAAGTCCCTTTGAATTATAAACAAACGTAATGCAATCCCTAAGCCATTTAGCTATAGTAACCTTAAAAACTGTGTCACCCAGAGAAAGTGAGGAAAATGCAACAACCAGTCTGATTTCCTGATATCTTTCGTTCTGTGAAGGTAAAAATGTAATTGTCTGCGGATGTCTAAAGTGCAGACAGTACTCTCCCTTAAATGGAAAAATTAGGGAAAAAGACAGGTAGATGTAAACTTTGATTGATATTAGATTCTGAAAATCTTCAGCAAAAAGGAAGGATTAGTTCTGAGACACACCTTGTGAAATATTAAACAGTGAGGCTTGCAGGACAAAGTTTGAATTTCTGATACTCTTCTGGCTGAAGTGATAGCTAGTAAAAAAAAACAGTTTTCCAAGTCAAAAAATTTAAGTGACAAGTAGCCAAAGGTTCAAACGGGGATAAGATGAGACACTGTAGGACCAAGGGTAAATCCCATGGAGTGCTGGGTTCTTTAATGGGGAGCCTTAGCATAAGGGTTCCATTCAAAAAGGTCTTGCACAGTTTCTGAGACATCAATGAAGATCCATAGAAACCAATATGGAAGTTGGATATCGCAAGCTAGATGTACTCTAATGGTGGAAGCTGAAGAGTCAGACTGATAAAAACAGGACAGAAATTCTAAACATTTTATCCACAGGAGCTGCATAAGGGTCAATATTACTATCAAGAGCCCATCTGGCAAATTATTCCCATTTACTATTGTACAATTTTCTAGCTGAAGGCTTGTGATAAGCTACAATGATTTGTCGTACCGGTGATGTAAGAGAGGAAAGCCTAGCAATCATGGGAACTGGAGAAGCCATGCAGTGAGCTTGAGATGCTTGAGATTCCGATGAACCATTCATTCTGGGTGAGATAGGAGATCTGGGTCCAGAATCCAAGGTTTCCAAAATAGATGAGGCCAAATGAAGGGAAACCACACCTGCCGAGGCCAGAATGGGGCAATGAGGATTATTGTGTTCTTCAACCTTTTGGCTTTCTTTAGAAACTGACATATCAGAGGAGTTGGAGGAAAGGCATACAAAGACTGGGAGGCCAATCGTGAAGAAGAGAGGCTCTGGGTGACTCCACCAAAGGTGGGAATTAGGGCAAAGTAACTGCTGCACTTGTTGTTCAGGGGGGACACAAACAGGTTGCAGCAAGGTTGGCCCCAGTGCCAGAAAATATTTCACTATCAGACTGATTGGAACTCCCCGGAATGTGCAATGCTGTTATAAAGCGGTTGAAAGAAATCGCCCATTGCCAAACTCTGAGGGCTCCTCGACGAAGCAGATAAGATTTGATTCCTCCTTGTTTGTTGATATTATCAGACTACTGACATGTCCGTCTAAACTGCCACTGTTCCCAAGGGGAGGGTATCTTGAAATGCTTGCAACGCTAACAGCAGTACCCTCATCTCAGTTAGGTATTGTAAAATCTAAGGAACATTTGGAACAAGCGGGTCAATTCCTTGTGTCTGGTTCCAAGCACAGAATCTCTTCCATTTTTCTGCATAAGATTTTCTGGTGCTGGGCCTCCTGGCTTCCAAAATAACATCCATAACTGCTTTAGAGAGAGGAGAGCTTTGAGTGATTATATTATTCGCCATGCAGCCAGATTTAAGGTTTGGAGTTGGCTGTGCAGGACCTGATTGTTTTGTTGGGTCAGATGATGAGGAATTTGAGGTAAAGTCCAGGCTGGGCCTTGAGACAAGCTCTTTAGGATTGGGTACCAGTACTGGCGTGGCCAGTCTGGGGCAATCAGTATAACTTTTGGCTTCTCTTGTCTGACCTTTAGGAGTAACTTGGGGAGGAGAGGCAGTGGAGGAAAGGCATATACTGTAAGGGTTTTCCAGCTGAATGATACAGCATCCACCTTCCATGCTTGTTTGTGATAAGTCCTTGTGCATAATCTCTGTAGTTGGCAGTTGCGAGGGGAGGCAAATAGATCTGTCTGGGCATCCCCATTTCCTTGTTATCATGCTGAAGACTTGTGGATCTAGTTTCCACTTGTGAGGGTCCATGAGGTTTCTGCGTAGTTCGTCTGCCAGAGTATTTGTCTTTCCTGGCGGGAATTTTGCTTCCAGATGCACTTGATAAGTCAACGCTGTGTTCCACAAAGTCATGGATGCCTGCAGAGGGGGTAGGAATGTGTGCCCCCTTGCTTATTTATGTACCACATGACTGTAGTATTGTCTGTCCTTAGCAACAGTTGCCCTGGATGGAGTAGATCCTTGAAAGCTATCAGGGCATTCTGTACAGCTAGCATTTCTTTTTGATTGATATGAAGATGCATTTGGCTTGAGGGCCACGTGCCCTGAATACATTTTCCTGCCATGTGTGCCGCCCAGGCATAATCCGATGCATCTGTTGTTAGTGTCTGCCTGGCTGTGGGTAAAGTGAATGGCTGTCCCTTGTTGTGGTGACAGGCCAGTGCCCACCATTGAAACTCCTGTTGCAGGCAGGGAATGAGGGTAATTAACGTTTAAAGGCTGTGGCAATGTTGAGTCCAAACACTTTTTAGATACCATTGTAGCTTCCTCATATGCAGTCTTGCATATGGAATTAGCAGAATGCAGGATGCCATGAAGCCCAAAGCCTTCAGAATTTATCTTGTAGGTAACTGGGTTTTTGTTGCCATCTTTTCGAAGTAAGAAATCAGTTGCCTTTGTTTGTCCGGCGTGAGATAAGCCATCTGGGCAGTTGTATTTAAGCTTGCACCCAGGAATATTATCTCTTGAGAGGGTAATAGTTTTGATTTCTTTTAGTTTACTGTGTACCCTAGGCAAATTAGTAATCTTTTTACAAACGCCAGATGCTTTAGTAGAATGTCCTTGCTCTCTGCTTGAATAAGGCAGTCGTCCAAGTAGGGATATATTTGAATTCCTTTGTCTGCAAAATGCAATTACTGGTGCCAGGCATTTTGTGAAGACCCTGGGCGCAATAGATAAGCCAAAGGGCAGTGCAGATAATTAGTAGTGCATTGAGCCAGATTCATAGCTGAGAAAAGTGTTTAGAATAGACAGGTCCAGAATTGGTCTCCAAGCTTTGTCCTTTCTGGGTACCAAGAAAAGTCTTGAGTAAAATCCTTGTCGCTGTGATACTGGCTGAACAGCCCTCATGTCCAAGAGAGATGAGATTTGTTTTTGTGCCTCTGCCCATTGATTCTGTGGCAGGTCTGGCATACCTTTTGTCTTTGGAAGAGTGTGAAAGTGGAACCTGTAGCCCTGAGAAACTATATTCAAGACCCATTTGTCCTGGGTGATTATGTGCCAATTTTGTGAAAAAAGTGCTACCTTTCCCCCTAAGGGTGCTGCCAAAAGATAAGAGCTCGGCCTTGGCAGTGGAAAGTCATTAGGACTGTTTCCTATATGGCTGTGACACTGGAAAGGACCAATTCTTAAAAGGCCAGTTCCTACTAAATCTAGGTGGCTGTACCTGTAAAAAATCCCTTTACTGTCTGCATAGATTTCGCTTTATCCTCCATTTTCTTTAACACCTCTTCTGCCTTAACACCAAACAAAGTATCATGCTGTAATGGAGCATTCAATAATTTGGATAACATGATCAGGCAGATTCTGTTCCTTTAACCATGCATGCTTTGAATGATAGAGCCTGTAACAGCAGCCCTGCAAGAGGCCTCCAGTGAATCAAAACCACATTACGAAGTATGCTTTCCCACTTGTTCAGCTGGATGCAATAAATCCTGCATTTCCTTGTTTTCAGCACATTCAGAATTTGTCAACATTTTCTGTTTTAACAGTGACATTAAGTATTGCTGATATTTAAGCATATGAAACTGACAATTTAAAGCCCTTACAGCCAAGGTAGCAGAAGTGTAAACTTTTTTCCCCCATCTGTCCAGTGCTCTAGAATCCCTATCAGAGGGAACAGGATTTTTTTTACAGTGGAAGTCTTGACCCCTTTGGGACCCTGAGATATACTTTCTGGGTCAGCAGCAGGGTTTTTATATAGAAATTCATGTGAATCTGGAACCCTGTAGTACCCGTCTGGCTTAATGGGTGCAGGGGGTAAAGAGTCAGGAGACAGCCGGACTCTGAAAATACATCATCTACAATGTCTAAAACATGTGGAATAGCCAGAGGTCTGTGCTGAGGAAGTAAAAGAAAATCTCTGAGCCTTTTCTTAGATTCTGAATAATCTTGGCTCTCCCAGTGAAAATGCTCCCTCATGGTAAGCAGCGTCTCCCCAAAAGAATAGTCCTCAGAGGAGAGGTTGAAGGGATAGATTCTTCAGCATCAGAATCCTCATCGGGGGGAAGAGAGTATTCTCATTCTGAGAAGGAATAAGAAGAAATTGAAACCTGATCAGAAGAATCATATTCAGTGTCTTGCCTAGGCCTCTTATCAGGAGGGGGATGGGAACCCCTGATCAAAGTAATTAGGTCTTCGGCCATTTTGAACATCTGTTTCTTAGGCATGGAAGTCTGTCCAGGAGAATGCTGTACTTGTTTCTTGGTCTTTAAAGCTGTTTTGGCCTTTGTCTTGGAAGCTGAAGTTGGCTTGATGTATAACTGTGTTGGTCTGAAAACACCCTCAGAAGCCAATGCCTGCTCAGCGGCTCCAGACACATCTGAGGGAATAGTTTCCGAAGGCCCAATACATTGAGTATCCATAGGCCTAGTTGTCTCCACATGGGAGTCAGAAGCGGCCTGGGGCTCTGAGGTAGCGAGTGTCTGTGGCTGCGAAAGCACCTGAGAACCGTCGAACCAGCGACTGGCCTAGCGGAGGCTTCGTCGTCGATTTTGGACCTCGGATGCCTGTCCTTTTCTTTTTCCTTGAGCTTTTTATGAACTTAGGTCGTCGGCTGTTCCGACAGCATTATATAATTAAACCTTCAGCAAAAGTAATGAAATGCAAAATCGTACTAACGCTCAATAGTGCGTTGGTTAAATCTAGCACAAAACAGACAACCAACAACGTCGTGGTCAGGGCCTAAGCAAGGAATACCATAAGAATGAAAATCCTTATGAGGTACTTGTTTCCCACAAGAAATACAATTGTTAACTTTTTCTGACATCAGTCTGGAGCAAGAAAAAAGTTTCCCCAACGGGGTACTAAGCTTTATTGAAGACTTCAGATCTGAAATTTGATTTAAAAAATCTCAAGAGTCGGCCGACCGGCACTTGCGAACTGCTTTTGCTTCGGGCACCGCGTGGCAAGAAAGACTGAAGAAAATGGCATTGGCTGTATCTTATATACCCCTGGCGCACTGTCGTCAGGGAAGAGGCGACAGCAACCGACGCCGGACCAGGACTTTCAGATTCAGGCCGACTGCGGGTAGCCTGCCAGCAGGATAACCCAAGTGTAATGACTGCAACAGTGAAACACGATGAACATCTTGCTTTACTGTTGTTTTAACACATTGCTAAGAAGACAGTGTTGATGGCTGCACCATCATTTATTTTTTTCACCTGTTTATTAAATGGGATAGCCAGACTGAGAAAAAAAAAACACTTTTCAGTAGAGTCCCAAGGGAAAAAATCTCCACAGCAGGAAAGGATAGAATAACAGCATTTATAGACAAATTCATGTATTTGTAATATTGATTTATCTATTTACAGGGTTACACAGACAGGCATTTCTAGCATCTGTTCAATATAATGGTACAGACAATTCAGCTGAGTAAAGTGAATTAGAGCTCTCTTGGATAGCTGGAAAATATTACCATGAGATTAGCTCATTCTCTTTTTGCCATTAATAGCAGATATGGTACTAGACAGGCTTATGGAAAAGCACAGAAAAGGCTCAAGTCCAAGGAATTAAGAAGTCCTGCCTCTACTGTCAAACAATGTGGAAACGTCAAACTGAGCATATGCAAAGGATTGACATCTTCCCTACTTAGGGAATACACTAAGGTACTTTGCTTGCCTGGAAAGTAATCAACTTGCACAGTTAAGTTTATCTTGAGTGACCTGACTCAACACATTTATTGTCAGGAAGCACAGACAGTAAGATGGTACTTCTTAGCTCATATATCACACAGCAGTGTGGTGTTTTTTGTGACTGATGGAAGACTCCCAGTCTGAAGAACTGTCAGATACAACTGAATTGTGAATCTACTTCATGTTTATAACCTTCTTTTTCTGGAAGGCAGTCTACAGCACATGTACTTTTAGACAATGAAATGGGCTCCCAGACAATCTAACATATATATGGGTCAACTTTTGGATATGGAAGAATAGGACAGGAAGAATAAAAAGAAGTTCTGTACTCACCGTAACGTTCCATGTATGTAGTCCATCTCACTGAACATTATTACGTGTGGGTTCAGAGCCGATCCTCGGCTCTGACTCGGCCGCTTTTAGAAAGTCTGAAAACGTCTGACTGGCTTGTGGCTAGGAGGTATCCCATGCATGAGCACACTTCCCAGATCTTGTTTGCTGCTAGTCTATAAAAGGAGAAAAAGTAGAAAAGGAGAGCAAAGGTAAAGAAAAACCCTAATAAATGTGTCCATTATGGTAAAAAAACACCATAGAAACTGTTTCCAGATCCTCCAGGAAGGGGGCTGGTGGGTTCATAATAATGTTCAGCGAGATGGACTACATACATGGAACGTTATGGTGAGTACATAACTTCTTTATGTTATGTATTCCTATCCCGCCTCCATTATTACTTGTTGGACAGCGTCCCTAGCATCTTGTATGGGTGGCTCACTGGAAAATACTCCTGAGTACCGTGGAACCAAATGAGGCCCTACCCCTGGAAGTCAGGTCCAATTTGTAGCGGGTAATTAAAGTATGAGGGGTAGCCCATGTTGCTGCTGCACATATATTATCAATAGGAGTCCTGGGTTGGAAGGCAGCAGAAGCAGAAAATGATCTGGTAGAATGCACTCTGACTTTAAGGGGTAACTCTCTTCCTTCAGAAGTATAAATGAAAGAGATGCAGTTAAGAGATCCAGTTTGATAGTGAGACCTTAGAAACTGGTAAACTCATTCTTGCTTCAGCAAAGGAAATGAATAGCTGGTCTGATTTTCTAAATCCTTTAGTTCTGTGGATGTAGAAACGCAATTCCCTGTGCACATCCAATTGGTGAAATCTATACTCTGCTTTATTGGTGTGGCTGGGGAAGAATACTGGCAATTCGATAGTTTGATTCAAATGAAAATGGTAGCAGACCTTGGGGATAAAGGAGGGATTCGTCCAGAGAGAGACCCTATCTTTGTGAAAAATTAAGACTGGAGGTTTAACTGACAGGCCTTGCAGTTTCGAAACCCGTCTGGCTGAAATTATTGCCAGCAGAAAGAGAGTCTTCCATGACAGAAATTTCAATTGACAGCTATGGGCTGGTTCAAAAGGTGGCAAAGTAAGTTTAGAAAGGACTAGATTTAGATCCCAGGGAGGGATGGGGATCTTGAACGGGAGGTCTTAACATCACAGAACCTTTAAGAAAAGCCTTACAAAGTTTGCGGGACATAAGGTTAGAATCATTAATTCTCACATGAAAATTAAATATCGCTGCTAGCTGAACTGTGAGTGTAGCAGCTGCTGATCCCTGGTGAAAAAGTTCTGATAGGAACTCTAAGACAATAGGAATAGGAGCTGTAAATGGATTAACCTTTCTGTTGTCTGCCCATACAGAAAATCTCTTCCATTTGCTGTTATACAATTTTTGAGTCGAGGGCTTATGAGAAGAGGTAATGATATGGGTTACAGTTGGAGACATATCGTGAATCCTGACTAAAGATGGAACTGGAGCAGCCATGCTGTCAGTTTGACAGTGTGGAGACAGAGATGAAGAGAACCTGACATAAGTGTCAAGAGGTCTGGAACTGGGTCCAGGGTCCATGGATAGTCTAACAGGTGAGGCCCGAGGAAAGGGAACCAAATCTGACAAGGCCAGTAAGGAGTGAGGAGGATCATCTTACTTCCCAACAACATTGCTTTCTGCATAACCTTGGGAATGAGTGGAAAAGGAGGAAATGCATAAAGAAGTCCCAGGGGCCAATCGTGGATGAGTGCATCTCTCAGAGACTCTCCCGGAGGGGAAATGAGGGAGAAATAGGTGCTGCATTTGACGTTGATAGGGCTGGCAAAGGGATCGCAGCAGGGTTGTCCCCATTTGTGGAAGATCTGAAGGGCTACTTTCTGGTTCAAAGACCATTCATGAGGTAACAAAATTGCCCTGCTTAGCTTGTCTATCATCACACTGGATGTCCCCAGGATGTGCGTTGCAATGAGAAAGCGTTGGGAAGAAATCACCCAGTTCCAAACTCGCAGGGCCTCTCGACATAAGAGACTAGGCCTGGTTCCTCCTTGCTTGCTTAGATACCATACCACCGACATGCTGTCCGTCTGGATAGCTCTCATCCCTAGAGGGAGGAAGTTGTGAAGTGCTTGCAACTCTAGAAGAACTGCTCTCATATCTAGGACACTGATATGCAGATGGGCCTCGTGATCTTGCCATGTGCCTTGGGCAGTCCTGCCTAGATAATGCCCCCCCATCTGAGAGGTATCCGTGGTCACAGTGGCAACAGATTTGTGCGGAACAAAGTGAGTCCCTGTGGAAAGGTAACCTGGCTGAATCCACCAACGGAGATCCTTTTTGCAAGAATCTGGGATTAGTATCTGGTGATGCAGGGGCAACTGCTGAAAAGACCACTGGGAAGACAGGAGCCATTGGAGTATTCTCATATGTAGTCTTGCTAATGGTACCAATGTTATAGTCGACGCCACTGTTCCAAGAAGCTGTAACACCATCTTCGCTTTGACTCTTCGAAGGGGAAGTATCCAGTAAATCTGCTGTGAAAGATTTTGTATTCTGTCTGCTGGTAGTCTGGCTATCATAGAGACCATGTCTATGTTTGCTCCTATAAAGATTATAGATTGAGCAGGCAAAGTTAAGGATTTTTCCCAATTTATAGAGATTCCCAACTGGGAACAGAGCTTGACTGTGGAGTCTCTGGATTGAACTAGAAGATGCCTGGTGGTGGCGGTCAGGAGCCAATCATCCAGGTATGGAAAAACTTGGATTCCCTGATGCCTCAAATAGGCTGTCACTACTGCTATGCATTTGGTGGACACCCGGGGGGCTGTGGTGAGACCAAAAGGCAGCGCCCAAAACTGGTAATGATTGGCTCCCAGCCGGAAGCGTAGAAAACTCCTTGATGCTTTGTCCATCTTGATGTAGTAGTAGGCGTCTTGGAGATCTATTGAGCACATCCAACTTTCTTTCCCTAACAGAGGGAGTATGGATTTAAAAGTGACCATTCGGAACTTGGACTTCTTTACATACTCGTTTAACCTGCTGAGGTCTAAAATGGGTCTCCAGTCTCCTGTTCCTTTTGGAACTAAAGAATCTGGAGTATGTTCCGAATCCTGTCTGGTCTGCCGGGACCTTTTGGATGACTCTTTTTAATAGCAGCTTTTCTATCTCTATAGCTGCTTGATCCCTGTGATTGGGTGGTACCATCTGGGATCCTTTTGGAAGGGTGTGGAGGAAGGGAAAAGGGTATAGAGTAACCTCTGGTGATAATGCCTTGTACCCACTAGTCTCGGGTGATATTTAGCCAGGCTTCTGGGTATAAAGACAGGCGACCCCCGACCGGCTCCAGAGATGCACAGTCGGGTTCCACATCAGGAACGCTGATAGGGATGGTCACGAAAAGAATCGCGACCTCCCTGATTTTGTGGACCGCCCCTGCCTCTAGGGCGATGTCTACCATTTGTTCCTCCTCCCCTGCCTCTGAAGGAGGAATCACCCTGTGTATCTTGGAAAGATCTCTGTGATTTCTTGAACCACATTTTGCCACTCTTCTGACCTTTAGGGTAATGTTTAGAAGGAACGGTAAAAATGGACTCCCACGGCAGAGAGAGTCTTTCCTTCCTGTTCACACCTGGTGAGGGTATCTTTCACCTTCTGTCCAAAAAGAGAAGATCCGTCTACGGGAGCATTGGTGAATGTAGACTTGAAAGGTTCAGCAAAATTGCATAGGCGCAGCCAGGAGTGTCTCCTTAAGGAGACTCCTGAACCGGCTGCCCTACTCGCACCATCAACTGGGTATGAGATCAGCCTCATGGAGGAGTTAACAATGGATGTTAAGGTAGCCAACTGAGTAGATACTGTAGATGGGACTCCTTCTGTAGAGGTACCTTGAAGATTATCTCCCAACTCCTTCAGGAGATCTCTCTGAAGTCTCGTGAAGTGTGATAGATAATTCAGCGATCGGAGTGTAAAGGCCACTGAAGAGAAGATACGCTTCCCGTATCTATCCATCGTTCGGGATTCCTTACTGGGCGGATGGACAGAAGAAGTCTCTGCTAGCTCCTTCTTAGTGGCCGCCGCCACCACTATGGCATCTACAGGTAAGCCCGTGGATAAAAATTCTTCGTCTTTAGGGGCAGAAAGAAACTTGTTCGGTCTCCTGGGGACTGATTCCATGGTATCAGGAGTCTGCCATGCCTTCTGACTCACAAGATCCAATAACTCGTCAAATGGGGGAGACACCCATGAAGCTGAGGGTTGAGACCCAAAAGCCTTCAGATACACTGACTCCTCATCCTCCTCATGGGCCAGCCGCTTCTCTGCCTGAGGATCTCCAAGATGTCTGCAAAGGAGACATCTTCAGAGGACGACTTAGGGGACCCCTCTGACTCAACGAAGTCAGTGTCAGATGTGAGAGACTCATCAGGGGAGTCTACATGCTTCCTCTTACATGATCTCTTCTGAGGGGGCTCCTCAGCGGGGTTCTCTGGGGAGTCCTCGGAAGATTGGGGGCCACCCAAGTGGGGGTCCTGAGGCTGTGCTTCTCTGTCATCCGGGGGAAGAGAAGATGCTGAGACAGTAGTCGGCGCTTGAGGGAGTATAGTATTGGTACTTCTACGTGGGGCGGATGAGCTATCCAGCATGCTCCTCATCTTCACGAAGACCGATTCCTCTGGCTCCGAAGGATACCTCAGTTCCGAAGAAACCAGCGGTGCCGACGGCTCCAGAAGGATCGGCACCAAGAACGATGTAGGGTCCGAGCTCACTTGGGCCGACACACCAAGTGGGAGACTCAGCACCGAAGTTCGGTTCCAAGTGTTCCCATTGGGGCCGACTGATGAGCTTCGGACCCTAGACACTTCAGACAGCGCCGAGAGTGTTGGAGTGGAACTCGGCTCCGAGACAACCACACAAGGTGCTGGAACCGAAGACTCCACTGTAGTCGGTACCAGCAATATCGGCTCCGAAGGCCCAATCTGGGTTGTAGGCGGAATCACAGCAAGGTAGGTAGAAGGAGTCGGCTCAGAGACCGAGTGGGTCAGAGCCGATAAAAATTTTGGCAAGGCCGACGACTTGAGGAGTCTGAGCACCACTCTCTCGATGTCTTCTTCAGATAGACTCCTGGAGGAGCTGAAGGACAGCATGGGTGACCTTGTTCTCCGTAGTATCGGCTATTTAAGGTTAGGGGAGACTGGTGGAATATCCGTTGACCAGCTCCGAAGAGGGCTGCTAGTAATCGGCACCGAAACACTTGCTACCGATACTGCAGGGTCTATGTCCAAAATCTCAATCTGCCCCAAAGACAGTGGAGCCAAAGAGAAAGATAACAACTCCGCTTTGTGTAACTTCTATGTTGGATCACAGGCAGAAGTTAGTGCCGGAGAAGGCCGTTTTGAAGTTTTACCCTTATCCTTCCTAAAAGACTGTGATTTAGGAGAGGAAGAGGAACTGGCTAGATCTTCTTCGAAGGAAGGCTTCAAAAGACCTTTTAAGATAAGTTTATTCTTCCATTCCTGGAGCACTCTAGGACTAAAAGAATGGCAGAAAAGGCAGATTTCTTGCAGGTGTATGGCCCCCTAAGCAATACACACAAACGCTATGTCCATCAGTGATAGACATTTTTTGTGAACACTTAATGCACTTCTTAAAGCCTGACTGTTTGTGTTCTTTAGATTCCTTAGACATATTGACAACCAAGAAAAACCAACACACTCACACAAGAGAGGAACTAGCTCCTCTAACTTAAACAGATCTAGCCCTACACACTTTTAAGAAAGGGGAAAGGGGGAGAGCTAGGTCCTCTAACTTAAACGTACCTAGTGTGAAAAACAAAAAAGGGACGAAACTAGAACCTCTAACTTAAACAGTCTAGTCAAAGCAACAAAACACACACACTCGCGGGATACCACACAGCAACAGGCCCAGAAATACAAAATATGAAAACCAACTCAAATCCGGTAGAAGTCACAAATAGGAAGTCACAAAATGACTTATCAATAATAAGCTATGATAAAAGAATTGTCTATGAGCAATAAATTCCTGAAAAGTAACAGTAATAAAAAAATGTATCACTTAGCCACAGCCAACCAAGAAAGCTTCTGACTGAAGACGTGGCAAACGAGATCTGGGGAGTGTGCTCATGCACCATGGGATACCTCCTAGCCACAAGCCAATCAGAAGTTTCCAGGCTTTCTAAAAGCAGCCAAGTCGGAGACGAGGTTGAGCTCCGAACCCACTCGTAATAATGGAGGCGAGATAGAACTACATAACATACATTATTTACAGACAGAAGCTGATGTTCCACTGAAAAAGAAGTTGTGTACTCACCATAACGTTCCATCTGAGTAGGTAACTTCATTTGTCAGCAACCTGTGGGTATCGGATCCAACCTGGATCCGAGCCGGCAGGTTTCCAAGCTCCTCCCCTTACCCATAATACCCTGCTACCTCCCTCCAGTCCTCAGATCGAGTTTGCCCTATTAGCACAAAATACCAAGGAAATAAACCACCTGAACATCCTTAGCCTGATACCAACTAGGAGTGAAACAACAATCATTCAGGTGATGAACTACAGGTTGGGGGGACGGAGGGGGGGGGGTCAGTTGCTGACAAATGAAGTTACCTACTCAGATGGAACGTTATGGTGAGTACATAACTTCTTTACCTGAAGTAGTTAATTTCATTTGATCAGCAACCTGTGGGACAGAGTCCCCAGCTACCAAAAAACTTGGGAAGTCCTCATGGAAGGATATTCCGGAGCACTGCAGAGCCAAATGATGCCCTCCCTCTGGATATCAAATCCAACTTATAATGTGTAATAAAAGTATGAGAGGAAGCCCAAGTGGCAGCAGAACAAATGTCATCCAAGGGCACCCTTGACCAAAAGGCAGCAGAGGTAGCCACAGAGCAGGTAGAATGTGCACAAACCCCCACGGGTTCAGGTCGACCAGAGACTTTGTACGTGAGCAAAATGCAGTGAGAAATCCACCTAGCTAGAGTTACCTTCGTCACTGGTTTACCCAAAGATGGCTTAGCAAAGGAAACAAACAGCTGCTCCGATTTTCGTGAGGCAGCCGTTCTATGCAAATAAAAGCGCAACTGTCTATGCACATCTAATGAATGGAGTCTGTACTCCCCTTTGTTCTGGTGGTTAGGGAAGAAGACAGGCAGATTAATGGATTGGTTGATGTTAGCCTCGGGAAGCCACTTTAGGTAAAAAGGAGGGATTAGTCCTGAGGGAAACTCTGTCTTTATGGAAGACAAGATACGGAGGTTTAGTACAACAAAGGGCCTGAAGCTCCGATACCCTTCTAGCTGAGGTAATAGCAATCAAGAAGGCAGTTTTCCAAGACAAATACTTTAAGTCAACCGAAGCTGCAGGCTCAAAGGGGGGACCAGTAAGAGTCTGGAGGACTAAGGTTAGATCCCACGGAGGAACAGCATTCTTTACAGGAGGTCTTAAAAGAAAGGTACCCTTCAAGAAGGTCTTGCAGATCTTAGAGGAAGCTAAGGGACCAAGATTGTCTCCGGTGTAGAAGTGGGAAATAGCCGCCATCTGAACCTTCACAGTTGAAGAACTGGCCCCCTGATGAAAAATGTGGGATAAAAACTCAAGAACTGCTGGAATGGGAGCGGTAAAGGGATCCAAATTCCTATGCCCTGCCCAGATAGAAAAACGTTTCCATTTACTATTGGTGACTTTCCTGGTAGAAGGCTTATGTGCGGCCACCAGGATGGATTTAACTGCGGATGAGATACCGGGAGTCCTAGCCACTAATGGAACTGGATCAACCAAGGCGAAAGCTTGAGGTCGTCCAGGTTCGGGATTTTCAATCCTGAAGGATGAGAGATCAGATCCGGAATGGGATCTAAGATCCAAGGAGGAGCTACTAGATGAGACCGCAGGAATGGCAACCAGGTTTGACGAGGCCAGAATGGGGTTATGAGGATAACTCTGCTCCTCAACCGACGAGCTTTCTGCAAGAATTTTGTCATTAACGGGAGCAGAGGATAGGCATAAAGAAGACCGGATGGCCAAGCATGAACCAAAGTGTCTCTGGGGCTCTCCCCTGGTGGGGGGATTAGAGCGAAAGACTCGCTGCACTTTGTGTTCGAAGGCAACGCGAACAGATCGCAGCAAGGTTGACCCCATTTGAGGGAGATCCGTTTCGCTACTAAGGGGTTCACAGACCACTCGTAAGGTGAGAGGATAGTTCGACCGACCTGGGATGTGCATTGCTAGCAGAAAGCAGTTGGTGGATATCGCCCACTCCCAAACTCTCATGGCCTCTCGGCAGAGAGGGTAAGACCTGGTTCCCCCCTGTTTGTTGATGTACCACACCACTGACATTCTGTTTGAATTGCAATAGTCCCTAAAGGAAAAAGGGCATGGAGAGCCTGCAATGCTAGAAGCACCGCCCTCATCTCCAGAACATTGATATGCAGAACGGTCTCTGTTGGAGTCCACGTGCCTTGGACGGTTCTGCCCATGCAATGCTCCCCCCCCCCACGCTAGGCGAGAAGCATCCGTGGTCACTGTGGCTTGGGGTAGAGGCATCAAAAAAGGGCACCCTTCACGAAGCTCTCAGGAATGGAGCCACCAAAGCAGAGATTCCCTGCAAACCCTGCTGAGGGGAATAGGGGAGTACAACGGATGTCGAAGGATGGACCACTGGACCTGTAAGGTCCATTGAAGAACCCTCATATTCAAGCGGGCTAGGGGTGAAAGGTTGATAGCCGCTGCCATCGACCCTAGAGCCCTCAGGACTAATTCCGCCAGTGGGGTGAAGACTGTAGAAGAGCCAAGACGTGGAGAGTTAGGTTGCGGAGTCGGCCCGACATCAGAAATGCCTTGGACTGAAGTGTGTCTATCCTGGCCCCTATGAAATCCAAGACCTGAGCAGGCTGAAGGGACGATTTTTTGTAGTTTACAGTGATCCCCAATTGGTGGGCCAAACGCAGGAAATAATCCCTGGCCGAGCATAATAGATGCTTGGTGGGAGTGGCGAGGAGTCAGTCGTCCAGCTAAGGAGAGATCTGTATTCCCTGAAGCCTCAGGTGGGCCGCTACAACTGCCATGACCTTGGTGAACACCCTGGGGGCTGTGGTGAGACCAAAGGGGGAGGACCCTGAACTGATAATGGCTGGCTCCCAGCCAAAAGCGGAGAAACTTTCTGGATCACCTGTCCATTAGAATGTGGTAGTACGCATCCTTGAGGTCTATGGAGCATATCCAGTCATTCTCCTGCAGAAGGGGGAGAATAGACTGAATGGTGACCATCCAGAATTTTTCTTTGGCAATGGAGAGGTTCAGTGTAGACAGGTCGAGAATTGGTCTTAGGTCCCCTGTCTTTTTTGGCACCAAAAAGAACCTGGAGTAAGAGCCTCATCCGGACTGGCCTGGGGGGACACGCTGGATGGCTGTTTTTCTTAACAGCTCTTCTATCTCTAAGGCTGCCACCTCCCACTGATTGGGTGGGACATCGAGGAGGCGCCCCCAACTGAGGGGGAGAACTCAGGAAGGGAATAGATTAACCTCTGAATATTATACGGAGCACCCAGCGATCCATCGTGATGGACTCCTAATGTGCTAGGTGCTCCGAGAAACGCCCCCCGACTGCCTCCACAGAGGAGCAGTCAGGCAACCCCTCAGGGTTGCTGCGCGGTTCGATCGGAAAAGACTTCCCTCGACCCAAAATTCTTCGGCCCCCCTCTGCCTCTGGACCGGCGTCCACTCTGTCCTCCCCTGCCTCTGAAGGAGGGGTCAGGAGCGAAACGGGATTGTTGAGATTTCCGGAACCACATCTTCTTTTGTTCTCTCTGGTTCCTGGAAAAGGACCTTTGAGGAGCCGAGAAGCGGATTCCGACGGCAGACATCTTCCCGTCTTTCTCGCTCTGGAGTAGCGTATCATGGACGGTCTTGCCAAACAGCGTAGAACCAAAGGGAGCGTTCGCGAAGGACGCCTTGAAGGGTTCCGCAAAGACGGAGCCAGGCATGACGCCGTAAGGTGATGCCTGCTCCACTGGCTCTAGCCGCTCCCTCCGTGGCATGGGAGAGAAGCCGCATAGAAGTGTTGGATATCGACTTTAGAGTGGTCATTCATGCCAAGAAGGTTCATTTTTCCTCGGCCGACATGGACTCCAGGGGTGACCCAGCGTACTCTTTGATTAGGTCCCGCTGAAGCCGAATTACGTGTGCCAAGTAGTTCAGTGCTCTTACAGAGAAGGTGGCTGAAGTGAACCACTTTCCAATGTGGTCCATCGTCCGAGACTCCTTGTCTGGAGGATGTACCGAAGAACCTTCCTGCGCCAGTTCCTTCTTGGTGGCAGCTGCCACCACCATGGCATCTACTGGGGCACCTTTCCTCCACGCTGTCCTGTCTGTCAGGGGGCTAAGGATTTTATCTGGTCTCCTGGGTATCAGCTCTACAGTGTCCGGCTCCTTCCATGCCCTGGTAGTTATAAGGTCTACCAGGGGGTCGGTCAGAGGGGATACCCAAGAGGTTGATGGGCCTGCGTCAAACACCTCCAGAAACACAGACTCATCCAAGGAAGGCTTTTGGGCTGACCACCCCCCTCTAATGCGCAGCAGTTCCATGATGTCTCCAAAAAAGATGTCCTCAGGGGGTGACCTGGGGCAACCTTCCCCTTCCTCCAAGTCAGTACCTTCCGTGAGGGACACGGGGGAGTCCAAGTGCGTCCTTTTACACTTTTGTTTGTGAGGGACCTCCTCAGGGGGGGGCTGTCCAAACAGGGCTCACCAACCAGGTCCTGTTCCTCTAGGGGAACCATCCGGGACGCAGCCACAGGCTGTCCCGGGGGCCGGATGATGGAGGACAGGCCCATCTGCGAGGGAATGGTGGGTGGATCCGTAGCATGAGCCTGGGGCCTTGAATCCCTCGAAAGGACCCTCTCCATGACGTCGAAGGACGAGGGTGAACTGCTCTCCCTGGGATCAGAGAGCAGTCCCCTCGGATCCGACGTGTGGATCGGCGCCGGAGTCGACGCGATCGGACCCGAAAGAGAAGTGCGCTCCGACCGCATCGGAGCCGAAGACACACTAACCCCTCCGGATCCAAGGCTCGGCTCATGGCCCCAAGAGCTCGGTTCTGAAAAAGGACCCGACAAACTCGAGGGTACAGTCGGCGAAGTAGAGATTACTATCGGCGCCGACATCCTGGCTCCGACACTACCTGGATCTGACGGCTCCGAAACCCGATAGTGGATCGGAGAAGGCCGAGCTCCCCTCCCAGAGGGGGGGGGGGGCAAGAGCACTACCATCTGCATTTTGGCCTGGAGAAAGTGACGCATCATCTGGTCCATGTCCGCATCTGAAAGGCTCCTAGTGGATCTAGAAAAAGCCTCCGTGGCTGGCCAGGAAGGCCGCCTCGATGACCTCGAAGGTGACCAGGTCTCCTCCTCCGGCTCCGGAGAGAAACGTGGAGAACGAAGCAGAGAGGGGTAAGACCTGGAGACCTTTAGGGGAGAACCGAGCTGCTTAGCTGGCAGGGCCGAGGGGGCAGAATCGGCCCACCACTTGTGGCTCCTATGCCTCTCCCTGTCACGTTCCTTGTCCTTTTTCTCTCTCTTCCTGGAGTCCCTCTCTCCCTGGGCCGCAGTGGGAGTTTGAGTCCCGGCCAGGGGAGCAGGAACAGTCAGAACAGCCGCGGCTGGTGCCACTGAGGGAGAGGAGGACGAAGCAGAATCCGCGGGCAAAAGGCCCGCAAGGATTAACTTGGTCCTCCTGACCCTCAAAGCCCGGGGGGTTAAAGGGCGCACATATTTGGCAGCCTGATGACAGATGGACCACCCCCCAGGCAAATAATGCACTGAGTATGGCCATCAGCTGGGGACAGCATATGGCCACACTCACAGCATTTAAAAATACGGCCTTAGGGCCTTCAGCCATATTAACACACACACACACACCTTCACACACAGATAAGGGGAAGGGGAACTACAACTAACCGACTACTATATAAAAAAATGTTACTAAGTATACTAAGGGTCGGAAGGAAAACACACACATTTTTTGAAGAAAAAGACTAAAGAATAAAACCCTCTAATTTACTCACAAACCACCAGGAGCTCATCATTCGTGCCTCAAGAAGCCACGGCAAACGAGATCTGAGGACTGGAGGGAGGTAGCGGGGTATTATGGGTTAGGGGGAGGAGCTTGGAGCTTGGATCTCTAGCTTGGAAAGCTGCCGGCTCAGATCCGGATCGGATCTGATACCCACAGGTTGCTGATCAAATGAAGTTAACTACTTCAGATATTCTGTTCACTAGAGATGGCAATGTGGAAAAGACGCAGCCAGAGTGATTCTGCAAGTTATTTGGTATGCCACAGGACATTTGTCATTTGACATCTGGTACAAAAAACTGCTGGGCTGAAGAAAATTCACATTTCAGTGTTTTCAAGAACATTTTGGCAAAGAGAAGTTACATAACATGACTGAAAAAGTCCATCATCAGTTGAGTTCTGGTCTGAGGAAAAGAAATCAGTGGTTCTGGTACTCAGGAGAGTTCCTAATGCAGTACTGTTTTGATTATTGTATATGTGAATTTGGGAGACTGGGAATAATGCTTAGGTTCTGGAAACAAAAATATTTGTTGTCAAGGCAGAGTTGAGTGTCCTGAATCATAGTTATCCTGATTCATAGGTTCATAGATTAGTACTAGGCTAACTGCCCTTGCAAGCCATTTTAAGTCTAGCCAATTGTCCCTTGTGAGATTCAAACTCTGCACCTTGTGTTTGTAAGGCATACACCTTAACCATTAGGCCACCCTCCTAACCACAACATAACTCATTCTGAAACATATAAACAATGGGACAGGCATGCTGTAAACATTCTGTATGAAGAAGAAAAGCAAAAATGCAAGTAAAAGTAAGCTAAAAATACAAATTCCTCTAACAGACCCTGAGAAATCTCCTGTGGCTTTCAAGCACAGAAATACTCAAGAAGACACATGGCCAGCTTCTAGAATCATGGTGAAAGCTACAATATTCAGTTAAGGTGAGTATCAATGTAGCATGGCAGAAATACCTGAATGGAAGCACTTGAAGGAAGCAATGGAAGCAGCCACATCCCATGTTTACTGGTCTCAGGAATAGTACCTTGCAGTAGGTAGCTTACTAACTGGTGGCAAAAACACAATGCAGTCATCAATGCACTTAAAGAGTTTAATGAGTCACTGCAGATTATCTTTTCCTAGAAGAGGAGACAGAAAAAGGCTGACTAGTGCTCCTGTATCTATGCACCCCTCCAAGGACAACCACAGCAGATGCTTCATAAACAAGGTGTGAAAGATCTTTCAGCTTGACTTTCTGCCCTGGAAATAAAGCAGAGACATGAAAGGACTGGTTTAAGCACAATTCTGGTACCACTGTTAGGAGAAACACGAGTTAGTCCCAAAGGGCATCCAATTAATATGAAAGACCAAATACAGCTCCCTCCCCATAAATGAGGGAATGAAAAAGTACAGCTATGCAATAACTTACAACAACAGTAGATGTCCTACTGATCACTGTCAGGCCTGAGGGCAAGGAGATCTGGAACAAAACAGCTGTAGCTGTCTGTTATGTATGGAAAAAAGAAGGTCTATTTGGGTATACACCATTTGTGAATTACGTCTAGGGAGGCCTTTCTGTTCAGCATCCATTTATGATGGCCTTCCCAGGCTCTGCTTAGAAAATCTGCCAGGAAGTTGTCCTGAGGGGGAATGTATACTGCCGGGGGTGGGGGGGGTGGGCAAGCTAGCTTTTATAGCCTATTTAGTCTACTTAGCCAATATGATTTGTTTCCCCCATTTGTTTATATACCACACATCTGTAGTGTTTTCTACAAAGATCAGGATGGGGTTTGGAGACCATTTGCCCTGAATCAGTGCTTGCATTTCTTCCATGCTGTGGAATTTTATCTTTTGATTTGGTGACCATCGCCCCTGCACTTTTAAGGGAACTTGTCCATATGCCTCAAGCTAGGTCTGAGGCATCTGCATTGCAGTTCTTGTGAAGGCACCACCAGCTTGAATGGAAGGCCTGGGTTGAGACTTCTGTGCTTTAACTTGAATGTGAATTTGGGAGACTGGGAATAATGCTTAGGTTCTGGAAACAAAAATATTTGTTGTCAAGGCAGAGTTGAGTGTCCTGAATCATAGTTATCCTGATTCATAGGTTCATAGATTAGTACTAGGCTAACTGCCCTTGCAAGCCATTTTCTGTGATATTTACCACTGAAATTCTTTCTTCAGGAAGGGGAGAAATGGAATCTGAGAGCCCAGAGGATGGCAATGCTGAAACCAGACAGGCTTTAGGTACCACTGTATTTTTCTCATATGAAGTCTCACAAAAGGAACTATGTGTAAGGCTGTTGCCATGAACTTTAGGGCCCTAACAATTTCCTTTACAGGGCAGAATTGAAGAACAGTAGGGACTGAAAGCAGTTGGGAGAGAGACTATACCTTCTCTTGTGGTAGGAAGGCCAGTATGACACGTGTCCAGCCTGCAGCCTACAATAACTAGGTTTTGGGTAGTATTTAATGTGGGATAGAGGAATGGTGAGGATGCAGGGAGTAGAGGTGGTGAATGTGAACGAGTTTAAGTACTTGAGATCAACAGTTCAGAGTAATGGTGAGTGTGGAAGAGAGGCGAAGAAGAGAGTACAGGCAGGATGGAGTGGGTGGAGAAGAGTGTCAGGAGTGATTTGTGACAGACGAGTACCAGTAAGAGTGAAAGGGAAGGCCTACAAGAGGGTAGTGAGACCAGCTATGTTATATGGGTTGGAGACAGTGGCACTGACAAAAAGGCAGGAGTCAGAGCTTGACGTGGCAGAGTTGAAGATGTTAAGATTTGCACTGGGTGTGACGAGGATGGACAGGATTAGAAATAAGTATATTAGAGGGACAGCCCAGGTTGGAAGGTTTGTAGACAAAGCCAGAGAGGCAAGATTACGTTGGTTTGGACAAGTGCTGAGGAGGGATGCAGAGTATATTGGGAAAAAGATCCTAAGGATGAAGCTGCCAGGTAACAGGAAAAGAGGAAGGCCTAAGATGAGGTTTATGGATGTGGTGAGAGAGGACATGCAGGTGGTTGGTGTGACAGAGCAAGATGCAGAGGACAGGAAGAAATGGAAATAGTTGATCTGCTGTGGTGACCCCTAATGGGAGCAGCCGAAAGAAGAAGAAGATTAAGTTTATTGTGAACTCCAGACTCTGTAGAAGGGTGATAGTGAAGTTGAGATTCTGTAAAGACTCTCCTGAGGGGATGGCCATATTAAAAGATCATCTAAACATGGAAATATCTGAATTTTCTGAGTTATGCAAAAGGCAATACCTGGTGTAACACACTTGGTAAAGAACCTGGGGGCTTTACATAACCCAAAAGTTAAAGCACAGAACTGAAAGTGAGATGAACATGATGAAAATTTCCTGTCAGAAGGGTGAATGGGGATGAGGAGATAAGCATCCTTCAAATCCAAAATTTCCAGGAAGGCCTGAAGAAGAATGCAAGGGAGAACAGTCTGCTGTGACAGCATTTTGAATGAGGGGGACCTTCAGAAAAGAACCAAGACGGGACAAGCCTAGTATTGTTCTCCATTCTCCTCCTTTTCTGGGCACCAGAAAAAGTCTGGGATAGCACCCTTTTTTCCTATGTACAGTTGTGGTAGAGTTTCTTTTGTATCTTGTTTATGCAGTGCATGTAGGATAGAAGGCAAGGGGTTTACCATATATATATTTTTTTTAGCTTGGGAGGGGGGACACCTTTGAATGATGAAGTTATGAGTTGCCAAAAAGAAAGAAATGAGGTCAGTCTTTTTGATAGAGGGAGGTATGGGCTGGGGACTGAAAGAGGCAACTTGGTTTGGAGAATGAATCGGATGAGGGGAGCCAGGGAATTTTTTTAACAAGAAACATCTTTATTAAATTATCATGTACTACGCAAGCAATCGCACATTCATATAAATGAAAACAAACCATACTGACAATTTTAGTTGCAAACATTATACATCACAAACCATAGTGACATAATTGTAGTTGCAAACATTATACATCACTTCTAAACTACCAAGTCATTGTCAAACATGACACAGCTCATTCAAATCCTGCTTTCTTTTAAACCTCGTTCTTCCTCTGCATGTATTGTTCCCACAATTTCCATTTTATTTCTATGTAATTTGCTCCTACCCTTTTCTAAAGATCCCAATTCCAGTTGTTTTATCTCTGTTACTATATTTATTACTTCAAGTAAAGTTGATTTAGACTTTGATTTCCATTTTCTAGTAACTGCTTTTTTGGCAGCCATCATAATTAGACACAGCAAGGCCTTACTATGTCTAGCCAGTTCCGATTCTGTACCATAGCCCAAAAAATAATTTCCTAAGTTACACCAATTTCCTCACCCAGTGTCTCTTGACAGACCATTCTGCAGGGAATCTTTAAAGTCTGCCAACTCATTACACTCCTAGAAAATATGTTCACACTTACCTCTTTCTTCCCCATCACACCTCCAACATTTACTGTCTATCTGAGGAAAATTTCTTTGGAGTCTACTTAAGGTATAAAAATACCTATGTAAACACTTCTAAGCAAAGATCCTAAATATTCTAGACTTTGCTGTATATTTGGTATACATGCATATAACCCCCCCCCCCCCATTGTTTATTTGTGAATTGCTTATCCAATCTCTCTTCCCAATCCTTTTTAACCTCCCCTGATTCTTAAAGTTTTCCTGCAATATTCTGTATGCCCAAATTATTCCTTTTCTAACAGCAGCTTATATTCTAGATTCTACTAAAAACTCTAACAGTACTGGTCTTTTGCAGAGGACCCCCCCATTTTTCTTTGCCTATACGCTGATATCTACCCCTGATGGGGTAGGCAATCTCTGTTCTGCAGTTCAAATAAATTCTTGGCTTCTTCCCATTCTGTTACCTTTCCCCCTCTAATTATCTGCTCTCAATACCTTGGTTCTTTTACCAGTTTTCTCTAATAAATTCCACCCCCCTCTCATCTATTGTCTGTACACCTAATTGCAGTCATCCATACTGTCAGAACCTCATTTCTTCATTCCCATGTTAGCTTAGTTCTTAGCATGCTTTCAGCTACTTTATGAATATAATATTCTGCATGGTTATAGATTCATAGGTAGGTACTAGGCTATTGGCCCTAGGGCCTATACAAGCCTAGCCAAAAAGGTACCCTGGCTTTCGCCATCCAAGAAAATTATTTTCCTGTGCCCCTGTCAAGTAGAACCACAGAAGTGATCCCCGGGGTGAATTTCCTATTACCCATCCAATCATCAAGATTTTTCTTGAAGAGTGCAAATGAGGAGCTCTGTTTGACATAGATGGGTAGTCTGTTCCAGAGTATGGGAAGCCTCTGGGACAGGAATCTATCCCTCCAGCATGTTCTGTTTATTGTGGTGACAATGTTATTGTTATTTCCTTAAGGATCTGTACCCAAAATCCCAGTATCTCCTTATTTCTTGAGCTTCCCCTCTGTTTCAGCATCACCATCCCTTCCCACTTTGAATTACAGGTTTCTGCTTGAGGTATGTATAGGAACCTTAACTCTGTAGTTCTGAAATACCCCTTCAAATTGGTTAAACCCAAACCACCTTGTTCAAGTGGAAGAATCAGCTTATCCCACTTAACTCTTGTAGTCTTCCCTCCCAGATCAAATACTTCAGCTCTTTAATTGCTATCCACAACTTCTCCTCTAGCTGATAAAATAAAAAATAAAATAAAAATATGCCTGACCTATAAAACAAAAGGGACTAAAAACATTTTAACAGCTTGCGTCTTGCTATCCATATCCATATAGTAGAGCTTCCAACTTCTCAGTTTTTGTAAACTCCCAGCTTACTCAAATGCTTTCTGAGAAAGCCAAGGAATGTTTATCCAAATCAGATTCTGCCTCATCTTCCTCAGAAAAGATCTTATGTTGTCTTTTCTCAGTGGTAGGAAGAGTAGGAACTGATGACAGAAAAGATAGCAGCCTAAGAGCTGTAATTACCTTTAACAGGCCTTGGGAAAACTCCATCCATTCTTTTTTCTGGGATGCTGGAGAAGAAACATTTTTTTGTTTTCTGTTTTTGCTTCTTCTTGGGAGTGATAGCTGCTTTAACTATCTGTATCAGATACAACCCCTAAGACACTGATTAAAGCTCCAAGCACCTCTTCCTGAACTAATAATTGGGGAATGCCATCAGAGCCTTCTGAAGTTATAAGTCAGGGTTCCCTCTTCTCCACTGTACTGGTAAGTTTAGTTGTATCAGATGTGCCATATTCAGATACCATATCAGCCTCTGGTGGGGTCACAGGAGCCAAACAGCAAGTTGAATGTACCACGGACTGTTGAGAAGCCTCAACGGGTATGTTACAAATCTGACTGGCCATTTCAATGTATTTTTCAGAATGAGTGGGATGTCAGGTGTCAAAGGATCCACCATTTTTGTTTGGGTGAAGCATTTAAGGAACTGGGTTCTCTAGATAAGTACTGAGAGGAAAAATGCATACGGAAGGTTTTTGGTTCAAAACAATTGGCAAATATTTGCAGTTTTTATAGTACTGTTCTGCATCAAAGTAAAAAAAAGAAAAAAAAAAAACACACTGGGAGTGGAGAACCCATCGATCTATGACAATGGCGCTTCTCCCCCTTAAATGAAATTTAGCAGTTTAAATCACAATAATGCAAAGAAAACAATGAAGAGTCCTCAATGGGGCACTTATTTGAACAAATGAAGGTACAAAAAGATGTCAGTAACCACCAGTACAGCTGACTGACAGCTGCAAGACCTACGTTCAGACTGGCAGTGAGATAGTCTGAGGTTTTAACATTCATATGCCGGCTTATGAAATCTTATACCCACTGGCTTAGGTCATACAATGGATGTATGGCTTTATGGAAGGTTTTAACTTTAGTAGTCCGGTCAGATGTTTAGGTTATTTGTTAAGACAACCCAAACAGTTTTTAATACTGCAACAGTGATCTAAGAAAGAACATCTTGGGAGATCCTAAGAAAACAGATGATAGCCACTAAAGAAAAGCATCTTCCATAAGAGAAAGCTATTGTGGCAGTTCTTAGCTCCTCTCCCAAAAGGAGGAGTGCATATAAGGGTGGAATTGATACAGAGAAGGGTGGGCACACTATCATTACTGATCTTGGAGGAAAAAAGGGCCCATCTGTTCTCTGCATCCCCCTCCTAAGACAGAAGAGAACTCCCTCCAGCCCTATCTCTGGGATAGGTAATCTAACCTATATGGGGTGAAATCAGAGACAGGCAAGTGCAGGAAGTCACCTGAAGGGGGATGCTGGCATCAGGCTATGACTTTTGTGGTGCACTATGCTAACCATGATGACAGAGCATACCAAACAAATATTTACCAAATGTCAAATGGCTGTCCACTCCTTGAACCTTGCTGGCATGGGAAGATCTTGTGGATCTTCTTCAACATGAGTCATTAGGAAATGAACAGAGCCCTCTGTCTTATGTGTAAACCCATCAAGCCCATTCATGGGACTCAAGGGACTGTGCCACTGAAGTATATTAGCCACAAGCATGCTTTAGCATAAAGAATGCAAATATCCAAAGATACTTTCAGAAATGCACCACAAGCAGGCCCTTCTTTGTCTGCAGATGATGGCTTTAAGCTCAAGTCTTTGCTAATTAAGGCAGATGTGAGAGCATTAAAGGGACTCCAAGGTTAGACCTACCAAGATAAATGTACAGCTGGTATCTAGCCTTTGACTACCTCACCTTCTCAGGATACCTTGTCACTGGCCTAGGATGACTTTTCCTGCTAATCCATAAGCTGGGCATCCTCAACAGCTGTCATCTTAAAGGAAATGTATGAGGCTTCTAAATTCTATCTTCATCTCAAGGTTACATAGAAATACTGTCATGTACTGCAGTGCCTGACATTGTGCTCCTCAACCAAACAATAAAGACAATGCCAGTGCATATCATGGCTTGTTTGCTGGAGACCACATGAATATTCTGACGGTTTCAGCTTCCTAGGGAACTTGCCAATTGAAAACAGTAAAAATGTAATGGATGGCACAGGACAATGAAAATGCATCTCCTAGCCTGATGTGTAATGCCATGGTATTTGCCAGAAGGATATGTGCATCTCCTACCCTCTCCCCAGTATGGAAGTATGAGAAAATGCTTTTAAGCTGGGGAATGCAGAATGGAAATCATAACTGCTAACCAAAAAACACCTGCAAAGTTAGATCCTAATCTGTACACAGAAGAATAAATGGAACAAACTGTACAGACAATTCGCAAATAACATGAAAGGCTAGTTTGAAAATATTAAAATTAATCGCTTACGACAGCAGAGGCATCTATGATAAAACTAAAGAGATAAGATGATCACAATAATGCTTACATTTATACTGCAGTAAAAACATTTTATGCACTGACTAGTAGCTACTAATCAGGTTTTCCATAACAATTTATCTATCGACTCTCATTGCAACCTTTCTTGATGAAAGATCATCATTTGCTCACATGCTTTCCAGACTAATTCTAGGGTGATTTCAGGAAAAGAGTTATAAAGCATTGGTAATGTTATTTGTGATCGACATCGAACAGTAATGACATATAGTAAGTATCAACCTCTCTGGCAGAGTGGCTCCAAAAATTCCGGAAGCCCATTTGGAATATTTCTGACAACATCACAAGAATAACCGTCCTCTGGTAAAAGGAAAGGCAGCTGCAGGTCTGGATCCTCTTCCAGCTGAACCTCCCGGCCATCACTACGAGCTAGTTCATCTGCTGTGTTTTCAGCTACTGACACCACATTCTCTATTAGCTCCTAATAAAATAAAGAAAAAAAATAACATTAACTGAGTACAGTAATATATTAATAAATACTGAAAGAAGCACCGTCATAACAGCTGTTGCATGAAAACAGTGGTTCTATTTTTTAAACATTATTTTGTTTCATAGTCATACATCAGTAAGACAATACAGATCCTTGAAAATCAAAGAACAGCAAGATGACTGTGATGCTCCAATACTGGATATGCATTTAACCTATCCCAAACAGGATGGGATAAAAAAATCCTCTATTTCAGGAATGCCCAATACACTTTGCATGCTATATATGAAATGAAGACAAGCATAAGCAGAGGGGTTTCAAATTGTACCACTCTACAGCGTACCCTTACCTTCTGTGAAATGCTTACGACTCCTTTCAAGGCCAAATCTCAGATACAACATAATTTCTGAAAAAGGTGAAAAATGTGTTTGCTGTCCCTGGTCTTGCTGATTACATAAGACCTTGTACCATGTAATTCTGATTTAAGATGAACCATTCAAAACTTAAGACAAAATGCTTTAATTCCTGGGATGATCTACCTGTAGGATATGGTTATATGACTACACATCTTCTGGGTTAACCCTTTCATCAAAATACTTGCTTTGTGGTATCTTCATTTTTTTTCTCTCTCCTGATCTCACTATACTTAACACACAAAACAAGCAAGTCCCATCTGTTATGCACTACTGTCTGGTTCCTCCCGCAGTCATCATAGCGCAGGTTTGATACACAATCTTAAAAATGGGTGAAGGGGCTAAACGTGAGAGCTACCTTTCCTTTTTGATGGCTACAATGATGGTCAGAAGGCCACTGGCATCAGAGAACACTGTTTCAACTTGAAACTAAGCAAGTCTGAACTACTTCATGGGCCTCTGTATATAATGCAACAATATTATGCATTACAGGAACGTCAGTATTCTGATAGAAATATGACGACACAGGGCATATAATTTCTGTAGATTTAAAATTTTCCTGACAGGGATCTCTAAAGAAATTGGCAAAAATAAATGCCTTCAAAAGGGGGGGGGGTGGTGTCCTACACAATTTCATACATCCAGGTCATTAGTTATTCACCTGGGAATGAACAGAGACCCCACTCATAGACTGCCTATTTCACAAACTGTCTTCCATGACCGTGCACATCCAAATGGTTACTAACTGCTCACAAGGAATAAGCACAAAAACTATTACATTTTTGTTCCCACATGCCTAGAAATCATCCAACCTGGTTGACACTGTCTGAACCTTATTTACTTCTTTAGTGTGGCAACCGAAGTGTGGCATACCATGCAAACAGCTGGGAGGCCACCTCAAATGTCCCCTCTGTTGCATCACACACGTTCAATGAGTGAAAAGTGAGGCGTATCCATTTCAAAGAGTGATGCAGCCCCTCACATGCCCCACTACAGGCAGAAGGCTCCCATTAGGGCCCCAGTCTACACCCACAGTTTATTAGTGAAAGACAAACCTACAACATGTCTTAACCTCTTCAACAACAGAAGTGAGAAAACAACACCTCTTTACTCTTCCCCCCTTCCTGTCTGATACCTCAAGCACCTTGATTATACCCAAATCATGGATGAAGTTATGGTTCTATCATTCCGCATCACAAAGCTCATCTCACTCAGTGTGTGTCAACCCCAGCTAGTGTCTTACATTACGCTACTCACCAGAAGGCCACTAGTTACTTGCCTGGGAAGAGGTAATGGTGACCCCACTAAAAGAACACTATATGAGGTTTTTTGAAGCTTGATGGTACTTTCACTTAGTGGAACGCCCTTTGGCTTGCTGAGGACAGACCACTCCTGGTCACAGGATGCTGCCATCAATACCACGCCCTTCACAGTTAGCATTACATACTACAGGCATGCTCACTAGCCAGCCTTCTTTTCTTCCACACAAGTGGTCATTTTATTTGCCTCTAAGATCACGTCTTCTTAGGGTGGCAGCTAGTTCTGGGAAACCATCATACAGGATGCCATCATGGACTATAACACTACATGTCCAAAGTAGGATTAACACTCAGTACACAATGGTGGTTCCTCATTTGTTGGGCAAAAAGCAAGCTGTCGAGTGCAACAGATCTCTCCCTTGCTTTCTGCAAGTGGACATAGGTGTACCATGACACTGCCCATCATTATGAGGTATCTAAGTTAATTTAATATGCAGGTAAGTCCACTACTGCACTGGATGACTCTTCTCTGGGACATGTCCACTCCAAACTTCTGAAGCATTTCCATTCCTTGCAAGACAAGTTGACCAGCATAGCTACATGTGAACAGAAAGCTAAACTAATGTTTTCCCCCTAAATCAGCAAATATAAGTCTTATTGGTATTCATCTTCTGTACTGTAACAGATTTCAGACTACTTTTCCATATTTAGTCTAGTAGTACTAAAGTAACTGCTAATACCCTAAATGCTATCTATAATGGTTATTTTTCAATTCAGTTCCACAGTCTCCCAGGGCTACTGCAAGCAAGTTGAACGCTTCTGGATATGTTTTTCTTTTTTGCTGCATTCACAGAAACAATCGGCTTAAAAATTACATGCAGGGCAAATGCATTAGAGTTGTATGTAAAACTGAAAAAAAAAATGTTTTTTTCAGTCAAAATATAAATGCCTCCGCTGCCTCCACTTAAATCATATTTAAAACAATTTGAGGGGTTAATAACAAAATTCTTATGGTACCCTAAAAAACCTAGAGTTGCGCTAAGACATCATTTTGACAAATGGAAAAAAAGTGGAATAGGCTTACCAGATTTAGAAGGATATATACAATTGTCAGCTTTAAGAACAGATTCTCTATGGTTAAACAAAGAACATACTTCCAAATGGAAACAAGTACATGAAAGAAATCTGGTTAAAAACCACTCATGATACAATAAATAAACATATGGAAATAGTACAGTTATTGAAGGAATATATGGCAACAGGGAAACACAAAAATACAAATTCTAAATGGATTATCAATACCCTAAAGTCTTTTTTGCACTTTGTAAACAAAAATCTGGATATAAAAGCATTGTCTTTTTTCATATTCCCAATAGCATATACACAAAATAATAATATAACTTAGGACTCAGTAACAGTTAAAACACTTAGTAAGAATGGACCAATTTACTGGCATGAGTTGATAAACTGCGATAAAGTACTAATGATAGAGCAAATTATTAGCAAGTTCAACTCTGAAAATAACACGTGGTTAACACTGCATGGATTAAGACAAACAGTTTTAAACCAAAAGGCAGAAGTCTATTAGGGAAAAGGTTCCTAAGTTCATAGAGTAGTTAATAACGCTGATGGAATTTCCCACAAATAGGAAAGGAATTTTATCAGTATTGTACAAATTAGTTAAAGAAACAAGAGTTCGTAAACAAAATATATGGAAATACTATGAAACAGTTAATGGCAAAATCCCAGATGATAAAGATAAAAAAAACTAATTCTTACATCTTCAAAACTAACATCTTTATCACTATAGTGGCAACTTTTCACATGGCAATTTATACACAGAACATACTTAACACCACACAAATTAGAACTAATATATAATAAAGAAAATAGATGTTGGAGATGTAAATCACAATCAATAGCCAATTGGCAACATGTTATATGAATGCCATTTACTTAAACAATTCTGGGAAAGTATTAACTTTGTTACAAGCACTGTACACTGACAATTTCCAACTTACTAAATCTCTAGTTTTGTTGAATACACCTGTGCCATCTTGTGTTCCAAGGTAAAAATATGTTATTTTGTGGACTCTCCTTGCTATTGCAAGGAAAAATATTACACAGAAAGTACAGTTTTGTACCTACCATAAATGAAGATGTTCGAGTGTACACCCTGCTGCAGTCATCACACTTGGGTTATCTTGTCGTCAGGCGGTCCCGCAGTCGGCCTGAATTCCAAAGTCTTGGTCCGGTGTCAGTTGCTGTTGCTTCTTCCCTGATGTCAGTGCGCCAGGGGTATATATAATGCATCTGACGCCATTTTCTTCAGTTTTTCTTGCCCCAGATGTCAGGTGCTCCAAAAAAGGTGGTCAGTAATTAGTACCAATCTAAGAAATTTAGCACAAACACAACATCCCTCCAGCTATAAGCAAATACATCAGAAAGGGATTGTAAAGATTTAGTCAGTTAGGTCAGAGGGGATGGAGGGAGGGTAAAGTACAGTTTTGTAGCTACCATAAATGTAGATGTCCGAGAGGTATGCATCTGCAGTCCTAACAAATGGGTTGTCCTGCCTCAGGCAGCCCCTCGGTCAGCCGGATTCCAAAGTCTGGGTCTGGCCTCGGCTGATGTCGCACTTCACCCGACGTCACTGCTGCTGTCAATTGGGTATAAAGGCATCAGCCGACGCCATTTTCCTCAGTGTTTCTTGCCCCAGATGCCAGGTGCCCTCTAGGAAGGCTAAAGTTGGATAAATGCAAATGATTCCAAACAGTAGACAGCACACAAAAAATAAACATGTATGTACATATATACAAACAAATACACCATAATAGATTCCCCCAGCTATCTACAAGATGGGCAAATACCCTAGGAGTACCACAGAGGGGAAGGAGGGTGGGTAATCCTGACTGCAGATGCATACCTCTCTGACATCTACATTTATGGTAGGTACAAAACTGTACTATGTCCTTCAAGGATGCATCTGCAGTCCTAACAAATGGGTAGAATACCATAGCCAAACTGGGGGAGGAGGCACTAAGAAGATTATGGTGTAGTTAAGATCCCTTGCAAAACAGCAGTGGCAAAACCTGCTCGGGATCTGGAGTATAAAGGCAGATTATAATGCTTGGCAAATGTATGCACGGAGCTCCAAGTAGCAGCCTCTAAAATGTCTTTGGTAGCCACTCCTCGTAAGAAAGCTGTAGTAGTGGCTGTAGCCCTTGTGGAGTGAGGTCTGATGTTTTCTGGAGTTGTCTTCCCATGAAAGGAGTAACAAAATCTAATGCAATTTCCTATCCATTTTGAGATTGTCTGTTTTGAAATTGCTTTTCCTTCCATTCCTGCTGCATATGCTACCAGAAGCTGGTCAGTTTTTCTATTGTTCTTGGTTCTGTCCAGGTAGTAGCGCATTGCCTGTGCACATCCAAGGTGTGCAGTAGTCTTTCCCCTGTTCTGTGGGTTGGGGAAGAATGTTGGTAGGTGGATTGCTTGGTTCAATGATACCCTGGAGACCACCTTTGGCATAAAAGTAGGGTTAGTTCTCAAGGACACTCTATCCTGATGGAAGATAAGGAAGGGCTGTACTGCCATTAATGCCTGTAATTCAGAAACCCTTCTTGCTGAAGTGATTGCAAGCAGGAAAGCAGTTTTCCAAGATAAGAACTGTAATTCTGCTGTTGCTGCTGGTTCAAAAGGGGGAAGTGTTAACTTTTCCAGCACAAAGTTCAGGTCCCATGTAGGCAGAGGTGGTTTTCTTGGAGGCTTTACATTTTTAATTCCTCTCAGAAACTGCCTGAGTAGAGGATAAGAGAAGACTGGAGGATCCATGTTGTATTCTGCTGAAATTGCTGATGCATGAATCTTGATGGAGGAGTAAGACAGGCCATTGTGGAAAAGTTCTGCTAAATATTCCAGGATGTTAGCTATGTTTGCCAATGATACATTTTCTCCTTTTGCTGCACTCCAAATGAGGTATCTTTTCCATTTTGCTGAATAAGTCTTCCTTGTGGAGGGTCTGCGAGCCTCCAGGATAATGTCTTTAACCCTCTGAGATAAATCTGGATTATTTTGTTTCATGTAAGATTCCAAGCAGCTAGCTGCAGTGTTTTCAAGTTTGGATGCAGGATCTTGAAGTTGTTCTGTGTTAGCAGCAGAGGAACTAGGGGTAGAGGCCATGTGTGTATCCGAGACATACTTCTCAGAAGCGGGTACCAATGCTGCCTCGGCCAGTCTGGAGCTATCAGTATGATCCTTGGGTAATCTTCTTTGATCTTCAGTAGCACTTTGTGCATCAAAGGTAGAGGTGGGAATGCATATGCTGTTAGGTTTTCCCAACTGAAGGATAGGGAGTCCACCTTCCAAGCAAGTGGGTGGTATGTCCTTGTGCAGAATTTTCTCAATTGGTGGTTGTGTGGGGATGCGAACAGGTCTATTTCTGGTAGCCCCCATTTCTCTGTAATGGTTTTGAAGATGTCCGGATGCAGCATCCATTCGTGGGCATCCGTGGTAGTTCTGCTTAATGTGTCTGCTAATATATTTTCTTTTCCTGGTACAAATAAGGCCTGGAGCTGAATGTTGAGGTTCAGGGCCACATTCCACAGGTCCATTGCCATCCAGCATAGAAAATATGAATGTGTGCCTCCCTGCTCATTGATATACCACATAACTGTGGTGTTGTCCGTCCTTATCAGCAAATGACCCTGTTGAAGAAACGGTCTGAATGTCTGAATTGCCTGTTTCACTGCCAGCATCTCTTTTTGATTTATGTGTAGGTTCAGCTGGTCCTGTGCCCATAGGCCTTGTATACACTTGTCTGCCATGTGTGCCCCCCAACCGAGGTCTGAGGCGTCCGTGGTGATAGTCTGGCTTGGGTGAGGGCTGTGGAAAGGCAGTCCTTTGTTCAACTGACAGGCCTGAGCCCACCACAGGAATTCTTGCTTCAGGCATAGAATTATTGGAATTTGGGTTTCTAGGCTGTGCTTGTGCTGAGACCATAAATTCCTTCGGTACCATTGCAACTTCCTCATATGTAGTCTGGCATGCGGGATCAATATTATGCAGGATGCCATGTAACCCAGGGCTTGCAGGATTTTCCTTGCTGTAAGCTGGTTCTGCGTTGTTAATGCCTTGAAATAGAGTGGCAGTAGTTTTTGCTTTTCTGCTGTGAGAAATGCCATTTGATTTGGTGTGTCCAGTTCTGCACCCAAGAATGTAATCCTTTGGGATGGTACCAGCCTTGACTTTTTTATGTTGACTGTGTATCCCAAGGCCTGCAGTAGGTGAATAACCTTTTCCAAATCTTTTGTTAATTTGATCTTGTTGTCCGCTTGTATCAGGCAGTCGTCCAGGTATGGATAAATTTGAATTCCCTGAAGCCTGCAATTAGCAATTACTGATGCCAGGCATTTTGTGAATACTCTGGGTGCAGTAGATAAGCCAAAGGGCAATGCTGAGAATTGATAATGCTCTGATCCTGCAAGAAATCTGAGGTATCTTCTGCAATCTGGTCGAATAGGGACGTGCAGGTATGCCTCCTTGAGATCTAGAGTCACCAGCCAAGCCTCCTTGCCCAGCATGGGAAGAAGGTGCTGTAGGGTCAGCATTTTGAATTTTGGAACAATGAGATATGTGTTGAGAGCGGACAGGTCGAGAATAGGCCTCCATTGGTTTTCTTTTCTTGGCACCAGGAAAAGTCTGGAATAAAATCCTTGTCCTTGTTCCATAGCGGTACCTTTTCTATAGCTCTCATCCTTAGTAAGTGGTTGATTTGTCCTAGAGCGTTTGTCTTTTGGTTTGGTGGTAGGTTTGGCATTCCTCTCTTCCTTGGTAGAGTATGGAAGTGAAACCTGTAACCTTTGTCTATTGTCTGCAAAATCCATTTGTCTCCTGTAATGTAATGCCAGTTTACTGAAAATAAGGCTAGCTTTCCGCCTAAGGGTGCTTCCAGTTGTTCCCTGGTAGGCGGTATCAGAGCCAAGTCACTGTGACTGTCCTGTGGAAGTGGTAGTAGCTGGATCTGCGGCAGTACTTCTCTGGTTGTTAGGCTGCCACTGGCGTCCCCTGTAGGCACCTCTGGATTGACCTCTGCCTCTTGAGCGCCTATTTCTGCCTCTCTGTGCTCTGGTGTCTGGAAAGGACCAATTCTTCGAAGGCCAATTTCTACTAAACCTAGGAGGCTGGACCTGTAAGAAGTCCTTGACTGTTTGGACAGATTTTGCTTTTTCCTCCACCTTCTTTAACACTTGCTGTGCAGGGGAGCCAAACAAACTGAGTTTCTCCATGGGAGCATCTAGGAGCTTTGACTTTACATGGTCTGGTAAGGATTGCTCTTTTAACCATGCATGCCTTCTGATCACTGTACCAGTCATAGCTGATCTAAAGGAAGCCTCCAGTGCATCATAGCCGCATTTTAAGGAATGATTACTGACCTGTTGAGTGTTATGTACCAAATCCTGAAGGGACTTACGGTCTATAGGTTCAGGAGAGGATAGTTTTTTATTTAACTGATCTAACAAAAATTCCTGATACTGAATCATGTGGAATTGACAGTTTAAAGCCCTAGCCGAAAGAGTAGCAGAAGTATAAACTTTTTTACCCCATCTCTCTAATGCTCTAGATTCTCTTTCAGAGGGAGGGTTTTGGCAGTTGCTACAGCTTTGGGGCCTTGAGAAATAGTTTCAGGATCTGCAATAGGAGCCTTATACAGGTGATAATGTGTGTCCAGGACCCTGTAGTGTCTGTCGGGCTTAGCAGGGGCCGGAGGAAGAGAGTCAGGGGCAGTACAAGCATCATTGAATGCATCATCCACAACTGTTAGAACTAGAGGAATGGCTAAAGGCCTATGCTGTGGCAAATGCAAAAAGGTCCTGAGCCGTTTCCTAGAATCTGAAAAATCCTGGCCCTGCCATTGAAATTGTTCCCTCATAGCATGCAAGGTTTCCCCAAAAGAAAATTCCTCAGGAGGAGAGGCAGAAGGAATGGAGTCTTCTGCGTCAGAATCATCATATGGAGGATAAGGGCCCTCTGGAGGATTTGAGTTTTCTGAATCATCAGAAGAATAATCCGTAGAAACTGGTTCAGGGGGCTCTGCTCTAGGCCTCTTCTCTGGAGGGGGATGGGAGGCCCTGTCAGGGTGAGGTTGGGATCCCCTGATCAAAGAAATGAGATACTCTGCCAGGCTAAGCATTTGGGAACTAGAGCTAGGCCTGTGAGAGGGGGTTTTAGAAGGCAAGGCCTTAGAAGATTTAGCTGCTTTAGCCCTAGAGAAAGCCTTGATAGACATGGATGCAGGGGGCCTAGCAGCTCCACGTGCAGGAGTGGATATGTCTAAAGGAATAGTATCTGATAAATCCTGGGTGCCTGCTGCAGCAGGAGAAATTTCAGTAGCAGATTCAGCCATGCAGTGTGAGGCCTCGGCTGCAGGAGGAATGCTCTCGGCCGAAGGAAGAACCGAGGACTCGGTTTCAGCCGAAACCGAGACACTCGCGGTTGGCTTAACCGTGGTTTCGGCCGAAACCGCGGACCGCGAGTGTCAGTCCTTTTCCTTACGCTTTTTAGCTAATTATGAAGTCGGAGTCTCCGACGGCATTTTGTAAGCAAAAGCGGGACCAAAAAACTCCTCCACAAACTCCGACCGACGTCTAAGTGTCCGTCGGTTGAAGGAAGCACAGGCTAGACAAGCTGCTACGTCGTGGTCTGGGCCTAAGCAAGGAAGGCAGTAAGAGTGGAAATCCTTATGAGGTATTTGTTTCCCACAAGTTAAACAATTATTTACTTTTTCTGACATCGGCTGAGGCAAGAAAGAGTCCCCAACGGGGTACTTAGCTTTTTAGAAGTCTTCGGTAGTAGAAATCTCTGGATCTGACCGACCGGCACTTGCGAACAGCTTCTGCTTCGGGCACCGCGCGGCAAGAAAGACTGGGGAAAATGGCGTCGGCTGATGCCTTTATACCCAATTGACAGCAGCAGTGACGTCGGGTGAAGTGCGACATCAGCCGAGGCCAGACCCAGACTTTGGAATCCGGCCGACCGAGGAGCTGCCTGAGGCAGGACAACCCATTTGTTAGGACTGCAGATGCATCCTTGAAGGACATCCTGGACTGCAGCAGGGTGCACACTTGAACATCTACATTTATGGTAGGTACAAAACTGTACTATGTTCATTGTGTTACCCTGCTGCAGTCATCACACTTGGGTAGAATCCCAAAGCTAAGAATGGGAGGAGGAGTCAAAGAGGGTTAGAGGAGGCTAGAAGGCCCTGCAGAACTGCAGTGGCGAAGCCAGCTCTAGTCTTAGAGTAAAGTGGTAAGTGGTAGTGTTTGGTGAAGGTGTGTACTGAACTCCAAGTTGCAGCTTCCAAAATATCCTTGGTTGGCACCCCCCCTGAGGAAGGCTGTAGATGTAGCTGCTGCCCTGGTAGAGTGGGGCCTTATGGTAGCAGGAACTGGTTTTCCATGATGGGTATAGCAAAAACGAATGCAATGTCCTATCCATTTGGAAATGGTCTGTTTTGATATAGCCTTCCCTTGCGACGCTGCAGCATAGGATACAGAGAGCTGGTCAGATTTTCTGAAAACCTTAGTTTTATCCAAGTAGTAACGAAGTTGCCTGTGAATGTCCAAGGAATGCAGGAGTCTTTCTCCTTTGTTCTGTGGATTTGGCAAGAAGGCGGGTAAGTGGATGGTTTGATTTAAAGCCACACTGGATACCACCTTAGGCATAAAGGAAGGATTAGTTCATAGGGAAACTCTGTCTTGATGGAAAATGAGGAAAGGTTCCACTGCCATTAGCGCCTGCTGCTCTGAGACTCTTCTGGCTGAAGTTATTGCTAGCAGCAGGGCAGTCTTCCATGATATAAACTTTAGATCAGCAGAGAAAGCTGGTTCAAAGGGAGGTAGTGTAAGTTTTTCCAGAACAAAGTTGAGATCCCAGGTTGGTGTAGGTGCTCTCCTGGGGGGCCTAATGTTTTTTGCCCCTCTGAGGAACTGCCTTAGAAGTGGATGTGAAAATAAGGGTGGATCCGTGTTGTAGTGGGCTGAAATAGCTGATGCATGGATTTTAATGGATGAAAAAGAAAATCATTTGTGCAACATCTCAGTTAAATACTGTAGAATCTGAGGCATGTGAGGCTGAAGGGTATTTTGGCCTTTAGCTTGGTTGCAGGCGCAAAACCTTTTCCATTTGTTCGAGTAGGCCTTCCTGGTGCTGTGCCTCCTAGCTTCTAGAATAACATCCATAACTGCTTGAGGAAGAGGAGCTGGCTGGATGCTTAGGTGATTTGCCATGCAGCCCAATTTAAGGTTTTGAGCTGGCTGTGTAGAATCTAATTGTTTTGCTGTGTGAGCAAATGGGCAATTTGTGGTAAAATCCAAGGCGGGCCCTGGGCCATATTCCTTAATAGTGGGTACCAGTGCTGGCGTGGCCAGTCTGGGGCTATGAGTATCAGTCGTGGTCTCTCCTTTCTGACTTTCAGAAGCACCTTTGAGAGAAGAGGCAATTGAGGGAAGGCATATACTGTCAGGTTCTTCCAACTGAATGAAAGTGCGTCCACTTTCCAAGCTTGATGGTGAAGTGTCCTTGTACAAAATTTTGTTAGCTGATAGTTTTGGGGGCTGGCAAACAGGTCTATGTCTGGGAGGCCCCATTTTTGAGTTATCATTGCAAATACTTGTGGATCCAGTTTCCACTCTTGGGGATCCATGATGTTTCTGCTGAGGTTGTCTGCCAATGTGTTCTTTTTTCCTGGCAGGAATTGAGCTTGTACCTGAACTTGGTAAGCCAGTGCTGTGTTCCACAAGGTCATTGCTTGCCTGCATAGAGGGTAGGAATGTGTACCCCCTTGTTTGCTTATGTACCACATTACTGTGGTGTTGTCCGTCCTTATTGTAAGTTGTCCTGGATGTAAGAGGTTCTTGAAGGCTGTCAGAGCATTCTGTACAGCTAGCATCTCTTTTTGATTGATGTGCAGATTCCTTTGATCTGCAGTCCATAGACTTGAACGCACGGCCCTGCCATGTGTGCTCCCCAGGTGTAGTCCGATGCATCTGTTGTCATAGTTTGCCTGGCTGGGGGCAAGGTGAAAGGCTGACCCTTGTTGAGGTGACATGTCTATGACCACCATAGAAACTCTTGTTGAAGGCAGGGAATGAGAGATATCATTGTGTCCAAGCTGTGGCTGTGTTGAGACCATACGCTTTTTAGGTACCACTGTAATTTCCTCATATGCAGCTTTGCAAATGGTATTAGTAGTATGCAAGATGCCATGAAGCCCAAGGCCTGTAGAATTTTTCTTACAGGTAGTTGGGTCTTTGTTGCCATTGTTTTGAAATATTGAGTCAGTTGTAGTTGTTTGTCTGGCATCAGATAAGCCTTCTGGGCCGTTGTATTCAAGCTGGCACCCAGGAATGTCATATTTTGTGAGGGTACTAGGTTTGATTTCTTTTCGTTTACTGTGTACCCCAGGCAACTTAGATGATGTTTTACAAAAGCCAGATGTTGTAAGAGGATGTCCTTGCTTTCTGCTTGGACGAGGCAGTCATCCAGGTATGGGTATATTTGAATTCCTCTTTGTCTGCAGTATGCAATTACTGGTGCCAGGCATTTTGTGAAGACCCTGGGCGCAGTGGATAAGGCAAAGGGCAGTGCAGAGAATTGGTAATGGGTTGAACCTGCAATGAAATGGAGGCATCTTCTGCAATTTTGTCGGATAGGGACATGCAGGTATGCCTCCTTGAGGTCCAACGTTACTAGCCATGCTTTCTTGCCCAACATGGGAAGAAGCTGCTGTAGTGTTAGCATCTTGAATTTGGGCACTTGTAAGAAGGTGTTTAGAACTGAAAGGTCCAGAATTGGTCTCCAGGCATTATTGTCCTTTCTGGGGACTAGAAAGAGTCTTGAGTAAAATCCTTGGCCTTGCTCCCGTGTAGGTACCAGTTGAATGTTTCTCATGTCCATGAGAGCTGTAATTTGTTTTTGTGCCTCTGCCCATTGATTTTGTGGCAGGTTTGGCATTCCTCTTTTCATAGGCAAGGTGTGGAAATGGAATCTGTATCCTCGTGAAATTATGTCTAGGACCCATTTGTCCTTTGTGACGATGTGCCAGTTGTCTGAAAAAAAATGCTAATTTTCCTCCCAAGGGAGCTGCCAAGAGAGTCTTGATTGGCCATATGAGGTTTAAGTCATTGAGTTTGCCTTCTAGTAGTTTGGGGCCTGTCTTCTCCTCCCTTCTGTGTTGCAGTGCCCCATTGTCGAGGTTTGTAGTGGGCTTGTGGTTGTCCTCTGCCTCTTGGACGTCTGTATTTACCCTCTGTGGTCTGTCAGTAGCTGGAAAGGACCAATTTTATGTTGGCCAATTTCTGCTGAAGCAAGGGGGCTGTACCTGTAGAAAATCTTTGACCGTCTGCATAGATTTTGCCTTATCCTCCATTTTCTTTAAGACTTCTTCTGCTTTAACTCCAAATAGGACATCCTGCTGTAAGGGAGCATCTAGAAGCTTTGCTTTAACATGATCAGGCAGAGTTTGTTCCTTTAACCAAGCATGCCTACGTATAACATACCCAGTAACAGCTGCTCTGCAGGAAGTCTCCAAAGAATCAAATCCACATTGTAAAGTATGTTTGCCCACCTGTTCAGCTGCATGCAACAGATCCTGCATTTCTTTCACTTCAGACTGTTGAGGGAGTGTGCTCATTTTTTGTCTTAATTGAGACATCAGAAATTGCTGGTATTTTAGCATGTGAAATTGACAATTTAGTGGTCTCATAGCTAGAGTGGCCGAGGTGTAAACCTTTTTCCCCCACTTGTCTAGTGCTCTGGAGTCCCTTTCAGAGGGTACAGGATTTTTCGCCATAGAAGCCTTAGCCCCTTTGGGACCCTGGGAGATGGTCTCTGGATCAGCAACAGGGCTTTTATAAAGGAATTTGTGGGAGTCAGGCACTCTATAATATCTGTCTGGTTTGGCTGGAGCAGGAGGCAGAGAATCTGGATTCAAACTAGATTCTAAGTAAACATCATCCACAATGTCTAAAACTGGGGGATAGCAAGTGGTCTGTGCTGGGGGAGTAAAAGAAACTCTCTGAGCCTTTTCTTTGAGTCAGAGTAGTCCTGACCTTCCCAGTGAAAATGTTCCCTCATAGTGTGTAAAGTTTCCCCAAAGGAGTTGTCTTCAGGGGGAGAAGCTGAGGGAATGGAATCCTCAGCATCCGAATCTTCATAAGGGGGAAAAGAGTTATCTTGGTCCTCAGAGGAGCCTGAGGAAAGAGACACTTGATCAGAGGAGGCATCATCTTCCTTTTGTCGGGGGAGGGGGGGGTTGGGAACCCCTGATTACAGAGATCAAATCTTCAGCCATTTTAAGCATCTGTTTCTTAGTCATGGGACATTGAACTGGAGAGTGAAGTGCAGTCTTTTTTGGTTTAATAGGAGTCTTAAGCTTAGGATACATTTTTATGGTGAGTGTCGTCGGTCTGAAGACACCTTCAGAAACCGAAGGTGTTTCTGCAACACCGACATCTGTTTCTGCAGTGTCGTCGGTAGGGGCTAAAGAAAATGGCTGCGTCAGCCTAGCACTCTCCGCCAAAGGCTCCGAAGCGGTCTCGGGTTCCAAATCTGCGGTAGCCAGGGGCTGCGTAGGAGCCTCACTGAAAACCGGTGAACCGGAGATCGGCCTAGCCGAGGCCTCGGAGTCTGGCTTGGGTCTAGGCTGCCTGTACTTATCCTTGAGTTTTTTGTGCACGCCGGTAGTCGGTTGCTCCGACGGCATTGTGTAGTTAAATTTTCTACCGAAGTAGTGCCATGCGAAATCAAAGCGTCTTTTTATAGTACACTTATTGAACCTAGCACAAAAGTGACAACCAGTGACGTCATGGTCTGGGCCTAGGCAAGGTATACAGTAAGAATGAAAATCCTTATGAGGTATTTGCTTCCCACAAGAAATACAATTGCTAACTTTCTGACATCAATCTGAGGCAAGAAAAGTTTCCCCAACGGGGTACTTAGCTTTACTGAAGACTTCGGATCTGAAATTCGACTTTGAAAATCTTAGGAGTCGGCCGACCGGCACTTGCGAACTGCTTCTGCTTTGGGCACCGCGCGGCACGAAAGACTGAAGAAAATGGCGTTGGATGCATTATATATACCCCTGGCGCACTGACGTCAGGGAAGAAGCGACAGCAACCGACGCCGGACCAAGACTTTGGAATTCAGGCCGACTGCGGGACCGCCTGATGACAAGATAACTCAAGTGTGTTGACTGCAGCAGGGTAACACGATGAACATCTGGAAAGCTGTAACTCCTTCCAGTTTTAAACATTTCAAGAACATGGTTTTATCAGTCTCACAGTTGGAATTGAAAACAATCAAGGAAAGAACAGAAGGACCTACTTCCTTAAGTACTGCCTGCAGGAAGTAAATCAAGTGCTGTATACAGAAGACTGTAATAAATTAAAATCTTGTTCAAAGACACATTCAAGAAAACAAAAGTTTTTCAAGTATAGACATCCTATGTAAATAGTTGGTTTTGCAATATTTGATTTTGGAGTTGTTTCTCCACTTTAAGTTTTAATTATGTAAATATTTCTTTCATATACATACTGAATATATGGTTATGTTTCTGAAAATCAATAAAAAATTATTTAGTAAAAATATACATGCGTTTATACTACAACATAACTTATTAGCACCATTTTCTGAAGCAAGTAAAATGCAGTCACCAAAAAACTTAAAAATAGTTAGAAATGACTACTTCTAACTACTGTATGCCAGCCACAGCACTTCCATGAATAATGTTAATGTGTTGAAAATGCAGATAATCCAGCATTTTGAATTAACTGAAAAACAAAAATATACTACACTTCACTAAGTTGTCATTACTTCATAAGTAAAACTAAAAAATACAAATTTTTTTCAGTCAAAGTATACATGCATTTACATTGCAACACACCTTACAGCACCATTTTCTGGAGCAAGTAAAATGAAGTGTCGACAACTTCAACACTCAGCTGCACTAAAATACCAATGACAGCAGTCTTAAGTGTGTTTTGTGTCTGAGCCATCTGTTAATGTCTGAAAGTTTCAGAGGAACCCTTAAGTGGCTGAATAACCCATTATTGGTGTTTGAAACTTTCATAAGGAAATCTTAACTGGGGAGGGGGGTCCTGAAATATGGCCCTTGCTACACAGGCAATAGATTTCTCTGGCTCACCTTTGCTACCTCTGTCAGAAATTTTTCATTATACTTGGCTTCACAGAGCTTATGTTTCATAGATTATTACAAGGCAAATTTCCCTTGTGGGCCACTTTACACCTAGCCAATTACCCCATCAGAGAATCAAACCCTGTACCTTGCATCTGTAAGGTAAACTCTCTAACCATAATGCCAACTTCCCACTTAGTTATGCAAACTTTCCTCCCAATGGATGTTGTGCTGAACTTTTGCTCAGTACGCAGAACACAATAATGGTCGGCAAAAATGCCCAACTGAGTCTGCTTTCTGTAATTACTTCTAAAGAAAAAATACTGCATATGTCACCATACAAAATTTCTTTACTATGCATCTTATCGCAGATAAACTACCACTCGCACTTAAAATGGCTGTTAGCACAATTTCTAAGTGGCTCAACAAAAATCACTCATTAGTGCCTTCCCTACATGCCACCACTGACTTGATCAATGCCTCAGAAGATTTTATTAAATTGATCTACAAGAAAAAAGGTGAGATGCAATTTCATTATTCTCCAAGTCTTTAACCATAACTGGCTGGGTCTGTGTAAGCCACAACTGGGAATACTCACCGACTTATTTTACCTGGCACAGTTAACTGATGAAATAATCATATCAAACATGGTCACTTGCAATTACTCCCTGGAGACGCAAGTATTACTAACACTCCTGAAAGATGCCTAGGTGTTCTAGTTCTAAATTTACCAGCAAGACCTTCCCCAGTCTACTTGATGCATTTCTTCTGGATGTTGAGGGCTAAAGTACATACAAAAGGTATGTAAAATCATTGGTAGATCTATTCCTTCCTGGGAAAAGGACGCTCTGTATTTCAAGTCAGGTTCTGCCAACTAAGGAATCACTACTTCTCAAAATGCTGCAGCCCAGCTCCTCAAATTCTTCATTAAATTTTCTGTCTTGGACAAAATCTTCTCAGTCAGGACAAGGAAGGTTCGGGGGAAACCACATGCCATGAGCTTTCTACCTCCCTTAAAAGTCAGCTGAATGACATAGATAGGGACTGCAAAAACTGGAAATACACACAAGACTCTAATTACATCAATACCTTTAATAAATTAAGGTAGCAGTGCAGACTTTCCACAAAAATAATCTTCCTCCTTTGATGCATACAGGCTATTGCTAACAGCAACTTCATGTTGCTTTAGAAATGCATCAAAGAACTCACTGACTATTATAAATAAGATCTGTATGGCATCAGTAAGTCTTCCTCTAGCTTCACTGATAATAAACCTCTAGCCAAACAGATCCGTACTCATATAGCAAATGTGGTCTGTTCTGTTACACAGTGCTGAGCTCACTCATGTATGCATCTGATAAGCTCTACCACCAGTAGGTTTGCATCTAATTCAGAGCAAAGCAGCATGATTCCTGCTGTGAGTCCCCCATTCAGCAGCTTTTCTTAAAATATAAAGTGGTCAAGGGGTGGGGGGGGGTGTTGGCCACCTTCATGACAAGCTACTACAACAGGAATGGCTCCTCTTATCTATGATTTACACCATATATTTCTTAAAATGCCCTTTCTGTGGATCTCCGAAACACTCGCACAAATAATAAACATCTCGTCCACTAGAGAAAGGTCCCTTTATGCATGAAATTTGTCCAAAATCCCTACCCCGCCCAATTGGTGGATTACAAAATCATTTCAAATATAAGATCTTTGGCCAAAGTAATACAATGAGCACTTAAAATAAAAAAAAAAAAAAAAAAAAAAAAGGTACATAATATATATGTACAAATAATATTTGCTTTCAGGTGCGCAACATGGACTTAAGAAAGGGTTTCATACCCTTATGGCCATTCAAAATATAACCAATGTCAACTGTGCAAATATGGAAAAGACTTCTAAAATTCTGACGTCAGCTATGTCTGTCAAACTTAGATGGGCCGGCCATTGAAAGAGTGAAACATCCACTTCTCTTAACTAAGCTGAGGAGCTTTGGCTTTCTGGAAGATACTTGTGGAAAAGATAAAAAATTACCTAATCAACCCATCCATTTCAGGCTGTAAATAACAAATTGTTTGCTGATTTTCTTAAGGTTTGTGCCCCAAAGGGCCCATCTTTACTCTCTGTTTACAAACGCAGCAGGTGTTCTTACAGCATTAAAGCTATAGCCAGTTCTCCTGTTAGACAGCAACCCAAATTCAAACAGTTAGAGCAATGTGTATATGAAAACTTCTCTTTTTAATCATCATGAAGAATGGGTGGCTACTAAAGTGCAGAGGCAAAAAGGGTTACTTTCAAACTTGCTAATGTTCTCATGCCTGAGTGAGGACAAAATACTTGGGTAAATGTCGTGATTCTAGGAGATAAACATGCCCTACTACTGCTTCACACAATGCTCAACTACTGCAATTCCACTCAACAAAATTATTGCTGACAGCCAGGAATGTTACTGCCTGTATCTACAGAAGACAGGGTGGCCTGCATTAACAGCAACAGAACGGTTTCTGGAACAGATTCCTTTTCAAGTTACCCATTAAAGAAGTACAGATTCTCAGTTTTCTGTTCTGGGTCCCTCATTGCTTACATTGTAAGGTTGTTCTCCTACAGAAATAATTTGAGGGAAGATTTTGAGTTATTGCTGTTACATAGATTGTTCTTAGCTATGCAATGAATGCTTAACATAACAGAAAATCTTCAAGGAGATCACTGAAGCAACAAATTATTACACTTTGGTTATACTCACCTTAAATCCATCATCCCCATCAGACTTTTATCAGTACTATTCCCTGTAAACACCTAGATGATCCCAAGCCAGGACCTTTGTAAGTGTGCAAGATATTTCTGTATAGCCAACATTGTCAGAAGCCTCCTTCTCCCCCCCCCCCCCCCCCCACACACACACACAAATGAAAATGTGACTATGGTAAGCTACTGTCTTAAAATCTAAACAGCATTTCCATCATGCTAAACTGTGAAGTAAACCAAACAAATGTTGTAAATATGTATCAACTGCTCAGGGGATGGGGGGGCGTAGCTTTAATGTTTAGTATCCACTTCTTGAAGAAATTAATTTACATTAGGTAGCTGCCATAAACTTGTATGCATGAGTAGATAAACTGCTGCAGACCACACTTGAAGGATTCCTGCTTGCAGGTAGTTCGACTGACCAGTCTGAGTTCCATAGCACTACCTATGCCAAAGGATTTCAGTCAACACCCTCCCAACACTAAGCAAAGCTGGCAGTGGTATAAAAGGTGCATCCAGCAACGCCATCTTCAGATCCTTCTTGTTATGGCAAGTCAGGTAGGACAGCTCAGCACAAAGCCTAAATGGACCCTACAGGAACAATCCTCTGTACCTCAGGACCGCAAGCTCTCTCTCTAGGAAGTAGGTTTAGGTAGAAGAGGAAGGGAGACCTGGTAGAGAAGTTGAATGTGCAGATAACACAAGTAGGTTGCTACCCAAACCTTGTTGTGAGTAACATAAGGGTGGAAAGAAGGGGGCAGCAGTAGTTAGCTGGACTGCAACAGTAAATCTACTCAAGCACCTACTACCAAAGCATAAAAAAATATGAGAGAGAAACATTACAGACCGCCCTTGCAGGCCAGCAGAGCTAAATCCTGCCCTAGAGGCTACCCTTAGACTGTAGTGTCTACTTGAACAGAAGTTCAAGTTGCTACTTCCAGAACAGCCTGAATAGTGACACCCCCTAAGTAGGTTAGATGCAGTAGCGCGAATGGAGTAGACTACCCTATGCCCTGGAAGTGATTTGTCATGAGCTGTATGAAATGCAATAAGAAAGCCATTTAGAGAGTTTGCTAATTTACTGTTTTCGATTCTTTCCTTTTTTGTTAGAGACAAACTAGCTTTTTCTGAATTCTTTAACCCTATGTTTGGTTTCCTAGCCTCATTTTTATTCTCATTCATGATCTTGCGTACATCCTCAGAATACATACATACACCTGCCTAGAATTAGTCAAATAATCCAAACTGGCCACCCAGCGGTATGAACCTCGGCTCTAGATGATTGTCACTGCTGAAGTGACACCCTCAACCTCACGTGCAAAAATGGAAAAGGGTTGTGGATGGATAGATGAATGGAATCCAAATTGTCTGCCTTAAGAGTTACCAGGATGAGGTACAACAGAGACCCTTAGTTTTGAGTTAGAGGATCCACATACAGAGGCAATGCTTTACCTTTTACTCTTGATGAGCTGTGCATTAGAGAACCAGTGCTGCCCTGGCCAAAAAACAGCTACTAGAATGACTACTAGCCTTTCCTTCTTGATTTTTAGGAGTACCCTGTAGATCAAAGGTGTAGGAGTGAAGGTATAAAACAGATCTATATCCAAGCTTCTGTTGTTGCTCTTCTGCAGCAGAAATGGCTCAGTTGAATGTTCAAAGGTGAAGCAAAAACGTGTACTTCTGATACATCCCACATACTCATCCAATCCAAAAAAGGCATCCATGTACAACATCCAGTCATGAGGGTTTTTACTTGAAACCTGCTTAGCCTATCTGCTTGCACATTTTGCAGATAAGGGATGTAGGATGCAAACAAAGTCATATCAACCACTTGGAAAGAATGAGTAATCCTCCCCTTATTTACTTACCACATCACTGTGGCATTGCCTATCAAAATGGAGCACCCCTTTCCTTGAACATGTGGCTGAAAACCTTCAATACTAGAATGACCACCATAATCTCACATGCGTGTGTGTGTGTGTGTGTGTGTGTGTGTGTGTCTTAATCATACAATCCCATATTCGCTGAACTTGGAGGCTGCAAATGTGGGCCACAGAGGCCAAATCTGAGGAGTCATTGGTGATGGTCAGGTTTATAGCGTGCTGAAAGGCCCTGAAGGTCAACCACTGACAGTTGCCACTCTACTATCCAACATGAGATTTCCTTTCTTTCTTATTAACTATTCACAGAATCTGCCCAATGCCTCCTCTTCCTGTAAATAATTGACCCATTCTTACCTCAAATGGGGCAGGAGCCCTATGGCCCATTCACTCTTTGGTGGAGGTGACAGGTGTTAGGGGGCAGGCTAGACTACAGATCCTCTGGACTGTCCTATTTCTACCCTGTATCAGCTTTGTAGTCGCCACTACAGTTGCCTTGGGAAGTGTACACCAGCACACATGCAATTTTCAGTTCAAATGGCACATCGCTTGCAGCATGGCGCTTACTTCATTCTTAATGCTTCAGCAACTGCCAATGCAGCAAGCCAAGCTGCCTTCCCCCACTCAGGACAGGCAAGCCAGCATCAGCCACAAACTTTCACACTCCCCAAGTCAAGCACAGGTCATCTGGGTTGCAGTCAGGGATTTATTCCTTTGCACCACATGGTCAAGGATGAGGTCTTCTTCCTGGTGCAGAGGAGAATGGGAAAACTAGCCATCTCTGAGGAATGGGTGTGCTAAGACTACAGGTTTCTGAAGTAACATTGAAGCTTCCTCACATGTTGGCGAGCCAAGGTCACCACTTGAATTCAGGATGTCATGTAGTCCACCAGCCTACCTGACTGATTCTGCATCCTGCTGTACAATCCTTTGGAAGTATAGAGTCAAATGTGAGAGTCTTAAGGGAGGAAGGCTCTCTAATACCCTACATCCTGGTGGTGTTTGATTTGTTGTTGATGGAGAGACGTGGGTCCCTGAAGCAATTCAGGATGAATTCCAAAACCTGGAGTATCTCCTGTCTGGATTCTACTTTGACTGCACAGTCATCTAGGTAAGGCTAAAAGTGGATTCCCTTTTCCTACAGTAGATCAATGGAGTTAAGACTGTGTGCACAGCCAAGCTAAAAGGCAATGATGTGAATTGCAAATGCTTCTCCACTGCTGCAAACTTGAGGATTTGCTTGTGCTGTATCAATATGGGGATGTGAAGGTAGTCAGCTTTTTGGTCTAGAATGACCAAGAGGGCCTCAACAGATTATGAAGAGTTAACGGTGTGAACTATGGAAGAATAAGAAATGAGTTTAAGTGTGACATGTCCAGAATGGGTGTCTATGTGCCTTCTTTTCTTGGGACCAGAACACAGCTTGGAGTAGAAAACTTGTCCTGCCTTCCTCCACAGACGAGACCTTTCTCTATGGCTCCTGACTCTAGTATTTCTTTTAAGATTGTGGGAATAAAGTCTAACTGATCCATTGGAAATGGGGGAATGCCTCTGAAATTCCAAAATTCTAAACTGCAATTTGTAACCTTGGTGAAGATTTATGACCCACTGGCCCTGGCTGACAATCCCACTCCCTTTTTTATATAAGCAAAGGCGGCTAAGCAGCCCCTAATTCTCTCAGACGGAAGATGGGCAGAAGGGGGATAAAAGAGGACAGACTGGGGTGAGTCTGAAGAGGAAGAAGGGAGAGGAAGCCCTGATAGTCTAAGTTGATCTCTCTGGGAATCATGGTCCTAATGGCAGCCTCCCAGACTTCTCTTTGGGTCTTGCCAGACATTCTCTTTTGAACCCCCTGCCCCACCTTGTCAAAGTAACAGCCAAAATCTAGTTAGGTAGTTTCTGCTGAATTTAGAAGCCTGGATGTGAAAAAGCAGTTTGATAGCTCCTGTGGCTGCTTCCCTGTATAATGCATCCACAGGATCATAAACTCATCTCTTGGGATGCTTGGCAACCTGATAGTTCACAGAGTTCAAGCATCTCTTGCATCCCTCTCTGCCTGCTCGGCCCTCATCATTTCCAGCAGGAATTACTGAACGGCAAAGAATGTAAGCCTGTCAATTTAAAGTTCAAAAAGCTAGAGTAGCAGAAGTGTAAACCTTTCTCCCCAAATCCATTTAGTATCTTTCTCTCCCTGTCACTGGGAACAGGGTTCATGAATGAAGCCAGAACAGATCTCTTGCTGGAAATGCAAGGACACCACAATTGGGAAGGCAAGAGTCATCTTGTACAGAAATTTATTAGAGTCCCTAGAACTGTAAAAGCAGTCTGGCTTCCTAGGAGTGGGAGTGGGGGCTGGGAACTAACTCCATAGATGTGTTAGCAAACAGATCTTCCAGGTCCTTTGACTTTAGGTACAACAAGTGCCATCAGCAATAAAAGCTCTGTATCCTAGCTAGGTATCTGAGTAAGTCCTTAGACTTTCACTGAAAAGAGATGTCCTCGAGGCCATGGACTGAAGGTTGATGCCAACAGCCTGAAACACTTCCTGAGAACTTCCTCGCGAACATGGACTGTAGGTGCACCTCCTTCGCCCTTGGTAACAAGAAGGTGAACCACTAACACAGTGGCTCATTTGGCACAGGAAGGTACAACAGTCTTTGGCCCAGGGGGACATCCAAAAGGCAAATAGAGTGGTGACATACAGCATGATCTTACCACTCATGCTGGGGGGGGGGGGGTCAGCGGGGGGCTACCAAGAGAGCCTCACAGTGTCCAGAGTCACAAGACCTAGGGAGACCAGAGTAATCTGCCAGAATGTCCCCATTCTCCTGACACTTAATAATGTTGCTTATCAAAGTGCTCTTCTTTTGAAGGAAGGCTGCCAGAGGCTTTGACTGATACTACAGCATTATGAAACCAGACATGAGACCTTTGTTTTTAGCAGCAAACATCTAGAGAGATGTAGCTCTTTTTCAGATCGCCTTTTGGGTGAAACTAGCACATGTAGGACACACACATATGCCATGCTCTATGCTAGACATTTTTATGGACAATGTGTTTTCCACAGACAATGTAATTAACCTTTAAAGAAAATTCCAAATAGCATTCACTACAAGACATAATCTTTCTTTACAGTAATAGAGCAAGATACAAGAAAATCCTCTGTAGGATACCTTTCTTCTGGAAGTATGGCAACCAAAAGGCTAATGATGCTGAGATTTATTAATTTTATTTAACATTTGTTTACCGGGAAAGTCCAACTTGGAACAAAGCCAATTTTTAGCAGAGGCCTGGGGAGAAACACTTTAGAGGCATGTCTTTGTAACATAGGAGGAAACCAGAGAACCCAGAGGAAATCCACACAAATGCAGAGAGGACATGCAGACTCTGCACAGAGGGCGCCCCAGCCAAGAATTGAACTGGAGAACCTCTTGCTGTGATGTGACAATGCTATCGCTGCACCACTGCACCGTCCACATATAGTAAACTGTAAACACGGCAGATCTGAAGATAGCAACACCCAACACCCATTTTACACCACCAACCTCCTTATGTGGCTGAGGGAGGCTATCAACTGAAGTCTTGGTGAAAGTTACAATTCTGGAAGTCAGGTCAGCCTGTCAAGCAACCTGCAGACAGTATATCCCAAGTAGTAATAATCACAATGAACAGTACAAGAAGCATATGGGGAATGCTTTAGTGCCTAAAATGATTTTGATGTTAACTATTCCTGAAATCTGTAACAGTCAACCATAGATTCAGACTTCTCTCAATAATGATACAGAGAAGACTCCTCTTCTGCAGTGTATTCAAATGTTTAATTTTGCACCTGCTCTACCTACAGCTGACAAACAGCTTATTAAGTGATAAGATTTTTTTTTCTAGTGAAGCTAAAACAAAATGGATGGAGGCTAAGCAGATGTGCAAAAGATGCATACATGTGGTACACAGAACACAAAAACTACCTACTCTGTGAGTACATTAAAAGGAGAATTTAACACAAGGCACTTATTTTATATCTCCAAGCCTGATTCAGTTATGTAAGTGCTTTATTATCCTAAGCACATAACTTCAGCTTTTACTGGCAAATGCACACGCAACTCGTACGTGGTTTCAATGGACATGTTCCTAATGGCACTGAAATTACCTTTACTTTATGTATATGCACAACGTAATGCCTTTGCTTTGCTCTTCTCAGCCAAATACAGAGTGCCAGATTAACAATGTGTGCAGACAATGGACCCTACTACTTCACTGTAAAGTGCTGTTGTGTACAAGTGTACACTCGTACATACTGTGTTATATGAACTGCCATGAAACAACACACTATCTGCACAGTGCTACCAAACTGTGAACAGAATTATTCTGTGCTACAAAATTCATACAGCACACCCATAGCACTGTCACAACTGATGTCCTTCCATACCACTCTTGCAGCACTCGTAACAGAAGGATGTCTTGCCATGGGCAGCCACTCAGCCAGTATAAATAAGCTTAAAGGAGATCCTGTTTGTGCCATATGTCACATTTATGTCCCCGACAGAGAATGCAGGGCATAAAAGGGACATATGGATGCAACTACCTAGAAAAAGAAGTTATGTTCTTACCATAACGTTCCATGAGAATTGTTCATCTCGCCTTTGTTCTTACACATGGGTTCAGAGCGATCCTCAGCTCCTAGTCGGACGCTTCACAAGCTCTGCATCTAAGAGAAAGCTCGAGGCACAGTCTATATCCCATGATCCTCCTCTACTATCCCTCAGATATAGTTTGCAAGAACCAGAACGCAGTACTAACCATGGTGTCTAACGCTCACGCAATCACACACTTGAGACTGAACAATACTAGAACCAACCACAGATAGGAAGATAGCTAATAAGCAACTTACTGAAGAACAGGTAGAGAAGGCAACCTAGAGAATACCAACCAGGCACTAGTCGTACCCGTTCTTCCAGAACGTGGTGGGAGAAGGAGGGAGGAGATGTAAGAACAAAGGCGAGATGAACAATTCACATGGAACGTTATGGTAAGAACATAACTTCTTTATGTGAAATTGTTCGATCTCGCCGTCTGTTCTTACACACGGGTAGCGTCCCTAGCTCCGTTACCCTGGGTGACTTATGGAAGAACGTTCCTGAGTACAGTGGAACCAAAGGACGCCCTGCCTTCTTATTATCTGCGAATGACACAAACAGCTGATCCGACTTTCTGTAATCCTTTGTTCTGTCCAGATAAAATCTCAGTTGTCTATGTACATCCAACTTGTGTAGCATGTATTCCAATTTGTTTGAATGGTTTTTGAAAAATGTGGGGAGGTCAATAGACTGGTTAATGTTAAGCACAGAGCATACCTTCGGGAGAAATGACAGATTGGTATGTAAGGAGACTCTGACTGGGTGAAAAACCAAGTATGGCGGCCTGACTGACCATGCCTGTAGCTCTGATATTCTACGAGCTGAGGTAACAGCAATGAGGAAAAGGGTCTTCCATGACAAACACTTAAGTGAGCAGGTTGAAGCTGGTTCGAATGGTGGCAGCATAAGCTGAGACAACACCAAATTCAAATTCCATGGAAAAACTGGCTCGCGGATGGGTGGCCGAAGGAGAAAGGTACCCTTCATGAAGGCCCTACAAATCCTGTGAGACATAACTGAAGAACCCCCTTCACCTACATGGAAGTACGATATGGCCGCTAATTGCACCCTTATCGTAGAAGTAGAGGCCCCTTCATGAAACAGTGTGGATAAAAATTCTAGGATTTTGTGTATCGGGGCCACCAAGGGATCTAATCCTTGTGCTGATGCCCAGCAAGCAAAACGTTTCCATTTGCTTTTGTATAGTTTTCTGGTAGAGGGTTTGTGGGAAGAAACTACAATGTGTTGTACTATAGGAGACAAAAACTTTGACCTGGCTAAATTGGGAAGTGTAGCAGCCAAGCTGTCAGTTTGAGGGACTGAAGGGATGGATGAGGAACTTCTGACGAGTGAGTCAATAGATCTAGCTCTGGGTCCAGAATCCATGGTTCCTCCATCAGGTGGGCATGAAGAAAGGGAAACCAGATCTGTCGAGGCCAGAATGGTGCTATGAGTATGATCGTCCTTTCCAGATTCCTGGCTTTCTGTAGAAATTTGGGAATCAGAGGGACAGGAGGAAAAGCATACAGGAGACCCGGGGGCCAATTGTGTACCAGAGCGTCCTTGGGGGCACCCCCCGGAGGGGGAAGAAGGGCAAAGTAGCTTCTGAATTTGGCATTCAAGGGGGATGCAAAAAGATCACAGCAAGGCAGGCCCCATTTGCGGAAAATCCTTTCCGTTACTTGACTGTTCCGGGACCACTCGTGAGGCAACAGGATGGCTCTGCTCAACCTGTCCGCAATGACGTTGGATGACCCCAGGATGTGCGTTGCTATCAGAAAATAACCTGTGGACACCGCCCATTGCCAAATTCTCAGGGCCTCTCTGTATAGTGGATAACATCTGGTTTCACCCTGCTTGTTTATGTACCAGACCACCGATATATTGTCCATCTGAACTGCCACTGTTCCTAGAGGTAGAGATTCGTGAAAGTGTTGCAACACTAGGAACACTGCTCTCAGCTCCAGAACATTGATATGCAGATTGTACTCTATCTTGGACCACTCTCCTTAGACTGTTTTCCCCTGGAAAAGCCCCCCACCCCACCCCATCAGGGAAGCGTCCTTGGTTTCTGTGGCTGTAGGGCTGGGTAATACAAACGGACGACCCATCGTCAGATCCTAGCTGTTTAGCCACCATCGAAGATCCCACTTGCAAGATTCTGTGATCGAGATGTGGTGTGACAGAGGGAGCTGTTGGAACGACCACTGTGCGAAGAGCAGCCACTGGAGGATCCTCATGCGCATCCGGTCCAGAGGAACTGCAATCAGCGTGGCTGCCATCATGCCTAGAACTTTCAGCACTTGTGCCGCAGAAACTTTTCTGTTCCGAATAAGAATAGCGACCTGGTCTCTGAGGGCTGATGCTCTTGTTTGTGGGAGTTTGATCAGCATTGTGGTAGTATCTAACTCCGCCCCTATGAATGAGATATGCTGTGAGGGTGATAAGGCAGATTTTTCGAAATTGACAGTTACCTAAACGGGAACAAAGGTTGATTGTGTACTCCCTGGATTGTACAAGCGATGCTTGGTGGTGGCGGTGAGGAGCCAGTCGTCCAGATATGGAAACACCCGGAATCCTATCCACCTCAGGTGAGACGCCACTACTGCCATGCATTTGGTGAACACTCTGGGGGACTGAGGTGAGACCAAAGGGCAGAGCTCGAAATTGGAAATGACTGGCTCCCAGCCGGAAGCGCAGATGATCCCAGGATGCTTTGGCCATTTTGATGTGGTAGTAAGCGTCCCTGAGATCTATAGAGCACATCCAATCATCCTTCTGCAGGAAGGGAAGGATCGACTGTAGCGTGACCATCCGGAATTTTTCCTTCCTTACGAAGGTGTTGAGTTTGCTGAGGTCCAAAATCGGCCTGCAGTCCCCTGTTTTCTTTGGAACTAAAAAGAACCTTGAGTAAGTTCCGGATCCTATCTGGTCCGCCGGGACTGGTTGGATGACTCTTTTTCGAGCAGCTTTCTTATTTCTATGGCTGCTTCATCTTGCAGACTGGGTGGAACATCTGGAAATCTCTTTTGTTCGGGGGGCATGGTTATAAATGGGATGTTGTATCCTCTGGTTACTACGCTTTTTACCCAGGAATCTGTAGTAAGATTTAGCCAGGCCTCTGGGTATAAAGCTAAGCGATCCCCGACTGCCTCCAGAGTATGACAGTCGGGCCTCCCCTCAGGAGTGCTGGAAGGGCTTCCCAGGGACGCTATCCCTGGCGCCCTGGTTCTGCGGACACCCTCTGCCGCCTGGGTGGCGTCTTCCATTCCTGCCTCCTCCTCTGCCTCTGGAGGAGGCATCACTCTGTGTGGACTGGAAAGATCTCAGAGTCTTTCAGAACCACATTTTTCCGCCTCTTTGCCCTTTGGGGTACGGTCTGGTCGGGGCGGAAAAACGGACCCCTACGGCAGACAGGGTCTTACCTTCTTGCTCACACCGAGTGAGAGTCTCCTTCACTTTGGGACCAAACAGGGTGGCACCATCAAAGGGGGCATTAGTAAAGGAAGACTTGAAGGCTTCCGCAAAGGAGCAAAGGCGCATCCAGGATTGCCTCCGTAGAGCGATTGCTGAAGTTGCAGCCCTACTTGAACCCTCGGCCGCATACGAGATGAGCCTCATGGACGAGTTTACTATCGAACTGAGAGTGTTAAGTTGTGCTGTTACCTTTTCGGAGACAGCAGCATCTGTGTTACCCTGGAGAGTATCTCCCAACTCCTTAATGAGATCTCTCTGAAGTCGCGTAAAATGCGTGAGGTAGTTCAGCGAACGCATGGAAAAAGTCGATGAACTGAAAACACGCTTTCCGTACTTGTCCATAGTCCTGGAATCCTTATTAGGACGATGAACAGAGGAAGATGACTCAGACATTTCCTTCTTCGTGGCTGCCGCTACCACCATAGCATCCACTGGGACTCCTTTTGTAAGATAAGCTTTGTCTCGGGGGGGCAATAATATACTTATTCGGCCTCCTAGGGACTGGTTCCACTGTATCCACACCCTTCGAGCTATTAGGTCCATTAGCTCATCGAAGGGTGGGGTCACCCAGGAAGTAGAAGGTTGAGCCCCAAATGCCTTCAGCAACACCGATTCGTTCTCAGTGGGGGCAAGGGTCTGCCAATCACCCCTCTCTTTCAAGATCTCCAAGATGTCAGCAAACGAGACATCCTCTGAGGGGGACCGTGGGGACCCCTCCGACTCATCCAAATTGATGTCCGATGTCAGTGATTCTTGTGGAGAATCAATGTGCCTCCTCTTGCACAATTTCTTCCTCGGGACTTCATCAGAGGGGGCCATCTGGTGAAGCTTCCGAGGAACAGGGAACACCCTCTGGGGGTGGCTGAGGCATTGGGTCTCTATGCTTGGGAGGGATCGCTGGTACAGAAACAGAACGCAGTCCTTTGGGGGAAGAAGATGATTCCAATGAAGTGAATGTCTTTTCAGACAAAACCTTCCTCATGACGTCAAAGGCACTGGAGCCCCGGGCCGAGGATTCCACTAGATCCGAAGAGCACGGTAGTTTCCCCGAGAACGGGACCACCGGCTCTGACCCCAAGGATGGAGCCGAACTAGTCTGTGCCAAGGCTCCGAGGGGAAGAGTCGGAACCGAAAGCTCGGTTCGACTCTCGGCCCCTGAACCAAGGAGAGAACGTCGGCTCCGTGACTCCTCAATGGGCTCTGAGGGAGTCGAGGTCAGTGGCGCCGATCGCACAAAGGAAGGCTTCGGCACCGAGGGTTCAACAATCATCGGTTCCTCTTCTCCCGGCTCCAAAGACTCAAAGAGTCTTGAAGGAGGATCTGCTGGAGATACAGGAAGGGCTTCCAGTTTCGAAACCAACTGGGACGAAACCGCAATTAGTTTGGACAGAGCCATATTCTCCACGCGCTTCTGTACCACTCGATCCACGTCAGTATCAGATAATGGCCTGGAAGAACGGGTTGAAGGGGCCGAAGATGTCACTGACCGAAGGATCGAGGGTGGAGGCACCTCTGACACCGCTCCAATACCTGAGGCTCGATGAGAGATAATCGCTCGGTGCTCGGCCCAGAGGTATGTGGAGGCGGCAACCGAACCTTAGACGAGGTGCTCGGAGCCGATGACCTGGGCTCCGATACCTTCGAAGTCTTCGACCCCTTCGAAGACTTAGATGCCTGGATCAGCCTTCTCCAAGGCTTCTTGAAAGTCAGGCTTTAATAAGCCCCTTTCTATCAGCTTCCTGCGCCTTTCCATCATGACCCTTCCACTGAAAGAGTGACAAATAGAGCAGTCCTCCTGCAGGTGGAGAGGGCCAAGACAGTAGACGCAGGAAGCATGATTGTCAATAATGGACATCTGTCCACACTGACATCTTTTGAACCCTGATTTAGCTTTTTCAGCCATGACTGACACGGAACAAACTTTATCAACAAGGTTAGCTAGCTTATCAAGAGTATAAACACTAATTTAACTATGTACTATGAGAAGCTAAGTAATCTTAGCAACAGTCACTAATTTAACTAATATGAATAAACACTACACTATATAAGAGTAAATATAAATTATATATATATATATATATATATATAAACAAGTAAATATATAGCAAAAAAAAAAAACACACTGCACACAAATGCTATACTGCTAAATATTAGGAAGAAAATCTAACTAAGCTTGTAAGCAAACTACTAAAGCTGTCAGAGCCCTGACAGTACTAAATAGGCCTAAGCCCTAAGATTATATCTATATCACTATATAGAAATGCAAACTCCTAGGTAAAAGAGCACACAACACACACACCAACGCTATAAATGCTACTAGAAAAAAGAAAACAATTTAAATAGCTCTAAAATTGAAAAAAAAAAAATACAGTTTTAACTGGCCTGAGCTCTCCTCGATACGATCTGCTGCAGCGGCAAACTAGATCTGAGGGATGGTAGAGGAGGATCATGGGATATAGACTGTGCCTCGAGCTTTCTCTTAGATGCAGAGCTTGTGAAGCGGCCGACTCGGAGCCGAGGATTGGCTCTGAACTCGTGTGTAAGAACAATCGGCGAGATTGAACAATTTCACATCATCTTTTGCCACCAGTACAGATGCTATTTCTGCTAGTTGGTTTTAAGACACTGTTGCTGTACTGAATTTTTAGCAATACCAGATAAGTCCCCCATTGGGGTTATTTTTGTTTTTTATTTTACTTTCTTGGTCTTGTATTTTAGATCACTATCGAGAGTTCGTGTCAAGAGAGGAAAATGTCAGTGTCATTTTTGTTTGGGTGCTTCCCACAACCACACCTCTTGTAGTATCTGCAAGGCATTTGTACCGAAGATACTCTGAAACAGTTTGTCTTCCCTGGCCATTTATCTTGAAAAACAATGGCTTAGACAGTTAGCCTAGGGTACCATGACAGAACCCTTTAACCCAGAAATACTCCCGTTAGATAAGAAGGCCAAGAAGTCTCTGCTGGATTCTTTAGCTGTCCAGCTGCCCCTGGATGTCCCTCTAGAAGCAGGTAATAGCTCTGTAGGTCGTTTGTTGTTTTACTTCAGATTCCTCTGCCTTGACCCCACCAGAGACCGGGTCTATACTACATCGAAGTTTCAAAACTCTGATTGTTTTAATATCGACCTGTATTCAGCGAACGCTGAAAATATCAAAGCTACAGAAAACCTATTTTTTTTCTAGGGAAAGAATGTGGTTGTCCGTTTCTGTTGCTTCGGTATTTTCAGGGCTGTGGTGGAAAATTACGAGTCGGGTTCAGGTAAGTGTGCGACTGAGCACGGGTTAGGTTAGTTAGGGTTAGGGTGCGGGTTAGGTATGTGTGCGATTGTGTGGATGTGAGGGTTATGGCGGGTTAGGTATGTGTGCGATTGTGTGGACATGAGTGTTAGGGTGGGTTAGGTGAGTTAGGGTGCGGGTGAGTGTGCGATAGTGATCGACCTTAGGGTTAAGGTAAGTGTGTATAGTTCAGTGTAGGGTTAGGTGTAAGATTTTAGGTGTGTGTGTGTGTGTGTGGATTGCTGTTTGTTTGGTGTACTTGTGTTGTGTGTGTGTGTTTTGGAAAAAATTTGCTGTTCTGTACGTTCGATGTTTTAAACTTTCGCAGAATAGGGGTCGATATTAGAACATTTGAAGTTTTGAAACTTCGATGTTATAATATAGACCCCAGACACAAGCATGGATCTGTCTTTTTTATGTCCTTAGAGACTTTGCAGATGTCTGCTCTGGACGTCAAGGAGGAAAAATGGTTGATTATCTTGGCGGGTCCTAGAGGGATTCCATAGATATTAGTCAGGGTGGAAGTTCTGGGTTCTCTTCTGGAATCTTGCCAAGGGTCAGAACCTCTGGTATTTGCTAGGGCTAATGTCCCTTCTAAGAAAAGACAGAAACTGAAGCATGCTTCGGTCTGTCCTTTGGACCCTCAACGGGAACAGCAAGAGTTTACTCAGGACTTGTTCTCTGCCATAATGGCCCTGAAGCCTCCAAAACGGGTTTCAGTGCCCACTCCTTCTTGGACCGCTATCCCTTCAAATTGGGTTAGGGAACCACATCCCTCAGATGAGGATTCCCTGTCTGGTGAGGGGTCTCTATCCTATTCTTCACAGATGCCTTCGCCTTATGGTTCTAATGATGATGAGTGCTAACCCTGAGTCTCCTTTCAAGGAACTGTCCTTAGGGGACACAATTGCTAGGATGATGCAATTCTTTAAGTGGGATTCTTCTCAACTGCCTAATATTCAGAGGAGATGATATGAGTTGATTCAGGTGGATACGGCCTATACCATCGGCAGTTCCTCCTGCCTTGTTAGATACTTTCACTGCTGTCTGGCTAGAGGAAGCTTTCAAGTTTCCTTATTCTCAGCCTCTTGTTCCTAAAAACCTGACAGATTTTTCTATAAGGTTTCTGAAGACTGTACTTTTATTTAAATGTCCTTCTGCTGATCCTGCTGTGGTGTCAGTCTCTTCTGACAAACCTTCTAAACTTTTGCCCTCTTCCAAATTTCTGCCTTCTGATAAGGATAGCAGGGCAATAGAGAGGATTGGCAAGAACGTTTATATGGCTTCTATTTTGGCTTTTAGGGCTACTAATTATCAGATCCATATGACCAGGTATGCTCTGGCCTTGACTGCTCAGGCTTGTCGGGTTATCTCGGTCCTCCCCGACTCTGATGGCAAATCCTCTGCCTTATCTTTTTTTAGGTTCTGCTTCTCAAGTGGTTCACCACTCTATTAAGTGTAGCTTTGATGCTGCTGATGTCTCTTCTAGGCTGCAGCTGCTGGGTCCATCATGAAGTGTTATTCTTTGCTTCATATCTCCAGTCTCTTCTTGAGGACATTAAGGCCAAGTTGTTAGATGCTCCTCTGGATAATACTCATCTTTTTGGGACTGCTGCTGCTGACATCTTTAAGTCTCTTGAACAGAAAGGCAAAGCCTTGCTAGACCTTAAACATATTTTTGTCCTTCCTACCTCTGAAAGTTCCAGAGGAATTATCCTTCTAGGTCTGCTTTTGTTCACAGGCAACCTCGCAGGCCTCTAAGGGCAGGTAGGGTGGGAGGCGGGCACCCTCTACTAAGGCTACTCAGATTTCTGTGGCCCAGAAATCTCCTTTATCTGATAAGCCTGCTTCTCTTTGACAATCCCGCCACCATTAGATCAGGTTCCTTTGTCCCTTTCGCTCTCCCTCTGCCTTCCAAATTGGTATTGCATCACCTCAGACTGTTGGGTACTTCTATCATGTCAGGGTAACTTCATGGTATGGAAATCTCTCCCTAATTTTTCTGGGATTCCTCAACCTCTTCTAGAGCAACTTCCTATTTTCCTGGAGGTTCTAGGATAACTGTTGAACCAAAGGATGATTCAAGCTTGTCCTCTCTTCCCCAGTGGGAAAGGGATTTTATTCCTGGATGTCCCTGATTCCTCTAAAGAAGGGCTATTTTGGATCGCTCCCAGCTCAACACCTTTCTCAAGATCCCCTCTTTTTGGATGCTTACTCTTCAAGCTCTATTTCCTCTTTTATTACCCAAGGCTTTTCTATGGTCCTTGGATCGCAAAGATGCTTACCTTCATATCCCATTTCACCCTCTCTTCAGTAAGTTTTTACTATTCTGTATCTTACACTCATTTTCAATTCTGTACTTTGCCCTTTGGCCTCTCTACTGCTCCAAGGGTATTCACAAAATGCCTAGCACATGTGATTGCCTTCAACAGGCTCCAAGGCATTCTGATGTTCCTCATCTGCATAACCTGTTGCTTCAAGTGTCATCTCCCCATCATTTGTTGCAGGATCTGCAGTTCACTCTCACTCTTCTTCAAGGTTTGGAGTTTACTATCAAATTCCAAAAGTCCATCCTGACTCCCTGTCAGAATCATGTGCATTTCTGATGCAGGATTCAGATGGTGTCAATATTGGTCTCTCTTCCCCTCCAAAGGTATTGTTGTTGGCAGCCTTCTTCCAGTCTCTTCTTCCTCTGACTGCCATGTCAGCCAAGGAGTTTCTTTGGACCCTGAGATTCATGGCTTCTTATATTCCGATGCTTCCTATAGCTAGACTGCATATAAGGAAATCTTCAATGGTGCCTCAAAAGTCAGTTTGGTTGCAGCATCATTACCCTCTGAATGTCAGTGTACCTCTCTTTCCCTGTCTCAAGGAGTATGAGTGGTGGATCTGACAGTTCACTCTCAACCCAGGCCAGTCCTTTCAACCTCCAGTCCCTTCTCAAGAGCTGTTCACCAATGCCTAGGACATGGGGTGGGGGGCATCTCTAGATCACCTGAATGCTCAGGGTCTTTGGCCTCTCCCCATCAGAAGTCAGGCCATATCAACATTAAAGAGAAGAGAACTCTGATTCTGGCCCTTCAGGTTTTTCACCCAATGTTCTCTCTGGGCCTCTTGAAGGTGTACACATGCAACACTATAGTGATGTGGTATGTCAACAAGCAGGGGGACAAACTCTTACCACCTCTGCTGGATGGCGCTTCAGGCTTGGGAAGTGACTCTCCATTATCGGTTATCTCTTCAGACAGTAGACATTCCATCAGAGTACAATCTTGTGGCAGACCCTCTGAGCGGGTCCAAAATATAAGTTCATTAATGGATGCTTCACACAGACGTTTCTTGACGTTGTCCATCAGTGGGATATTCCTCCGGTAGATCTTCTTGCCTCCCCTCTGAACAGGCAGCTTCATCTCTTATGTTATAGAGTGCCATGCCATCTTAGCCTGGAAGACAGAAGCCCTTTCCTTTCCTTGGAGGGGGAGGTTTCTTTATGTTTTCCCTCCTCTTCCTCTCCTTCCATGAGTCCTGCAGAAGATTAAGCTGGACTCTCCAAAAATCTTGCTAGTGACTCCCTTCTGGCCGAGACAGCACTGGTTCCCTCCTCGTAATGCATCTGGCCAGGAGCAATCATTACAAGTTACCTCAATGGTTGAATCAACTCTCACAGGACAAGGGATCTCTCTCATCTATCCCCACTTGTCCACTCTGCAACTAACATTGTGGGTTAAAGGGTTTTGATCCCTTTCAGGCACTTCTTTTCTGAGGATGTCCTCAGGGTTTTACAGGAGCCAAGGAAACCCTCAACCAGAAAATCTTGTATGTCCAAATGGTAGAGATTTTCAGTCTGGTGCCATGCTCGTAACCAGGACCCTTTTTCAGTGTGTGTGTGTGTGTGGGGGGGGGGGGGGGGGCTCTGACTTCTCATTTTGAGGTCAAGCAATTTCTTAAAGGCGTCCTGCATATTAGGCCTCCAAGAAAGCCTATTCCTTCTCCTTAGGACTTTAATTTTGTTTTGGAAAAATTGACTCGGGCTTCTTTTGAGCCTGCAGATTCTGCTTCTTTGCAACATTGTACATGGAAGACTTTTGTTACTGGCTCTTACTTCAGAGGGTTTCTAAGCTCCAGGCCCTTATGGCCATTCCTCATTTTATTTTCACAGGGACAGGGTATCCCTTTGTACT